>NW_009225502.1:0-4378 GCF_000690835.1 Fulmarus glacialis
AGCCGCAGAAGGGGGATCAGCGGGCTGGGGGACACTGGGCTGGGGAACAGTGGGCTGGGACACACCAGCATGGGACACAGTGGGATGGGACACACTGGGATGGGACACACTGGGGCTGGGACACACCAGGATGGGACACTCCGGGCTGGTACACACTGGCATGGGACATACTGGGACTGGGACACACCGGGCTTGTACACACCGAGATGGGAGACACCGGGGCTGGGACACCCCAGGGCCAGGAGGTTTCTCCTGAGATGCTGCGTGGATAAAGGGGGTCCCAGTGGAGGGGGACAACCTGTCTCCCCTCCATGCACAGGTGCCACCATTGGCCACGCAAGCTCTGGCTGAGCTTTTGGGTGATGATGAGGACCATCTCCAGGAGAAAGCCAAGCACAGTCCTACCATACGTGCAAGCAAGCCAAGGGCAGACCAAGGACAGCGTCACTGCCCTGCAGTGCCCCAGACTGTGGGTGTTTGTAGGGGCTGAAATCTGCCCCGGAGCTTGATCCAAGCTGCGTGACTTCAGCAGGGGGATGGCTCCATCCGCAGCATCCCACGTGTTGGTTGACCCCATGGCGAGCTGGCCAAATTCAGCCCATTGTTAACTGGGAGAAGACCTATGGGTTCCAACCAACCCCAAAACCCCATTAATCAGCCCTAAAAGGGCACATCCCTGGGCAGAAACATAAGGTCATGCTCCATCCCCACCATCCCATGGGGCAGCATCAACCAGGGGCTGCGGGAAGGTGGAGTTTTGCGCTTCTCCACGCGCAGGTTATGCGGCAGCGGGGCCAAACGTGCCCCGTGACGGCGGCTTTCCTCCGATTTACCCCAGGCTGGAACCCCGTGCAGGAGGTTTGCAACATCCCCAGGACCACCAGCATCTCTCCGGTCCCCCCCTTTTTGCGCTACCATCTGCCCCCAAAATCTAGGAGAGAGTCAAACCCCCCCCCCTTCAATCCATCTGCCCAGCCGGGAAAGTCAAAAGCAGTGTCATTGCCAAATCCAGAGGCACCCGCGGAATTGATGGCGACGGATTTCCACCCTTATTTGTCAACAAGGCTTGCTGGCCTCCCCCCCAACCCCGCAAAGCCCCGTTAATCTCCGATACAATTGCAGTTTGCTGTGCAAACAGCTTTGGGGGGGGCCAGCGTGGGGTTTGCATGAGAAATGTGTCATTTGGGGGTGGCCGGCAGCCTTGTGGGTAAGCCAGCGAGTGAATCGCGGCATCGCTAACGTCGGATTGAAACGATTTCGAAGCAATTGCCCTTCAATAACCCTAATCCTTGGCCGTGAATGGGGGTTTTTAACTCCTGGCCATTATTCCCACCTTATTATCTATTGATTGACTTTTAGAAAGGGTAATAACATAAATAGATTGATGCTCTGAATCCCATCCGGAGATCAAATGGAGCCGATGGTTGATTTTCCATGTGGGATCCAACGGATAAAGCCCAGAGCTTTGATTTTGTCCCCCCCCACGAAGCGGGGATGGGGGCGAAGGGGTGATGGGGGCAAGGAGATGGGGAAAGGGGGAAGGGGACCGGTGGGGAGCGGCAGCCTCCATCCCTCCCCGCTCCGCCAAACAATCAGAATAAAAGCAAATTATTTCTCCTATTTTCCTTCCCGAGATAAACGATAAACTGTCCATCCCCGAAAAGAAACTGATAACGCCTCTAATTTTACTGGAAGGCCTAAAAATGCCATTTCTACGCAAAACAGGGCGCCGCTCTCCTCCCCGGCCAGCCTTTGATAAACGGTGGTTTTTTTTTTTTTTTTCTTTTTTGCCTTTTTTTTTTTTCTATTTCCCTTTTGGTTTGCAAGGGGAAATGCCCCCGGAGCTACAACCAACGCACAATAAAGCAAAATAATATTTTAGTCAAAATAGGCAGCCGGCGCTTGCAGCCAACTTTCAAATTAGCATTTTGAGGGCAAATATGCAGACAATTTGAGATAATGAGGCCTGATTATTCAATCCAATGAATGTTAAATAGGCAGCGAGGGCGCCCGCGTCTTATCTCCCCCACTTTCGATTTATTTTAGTTTAGTTTAGTTTTAATCGTTTCCCATTTGAACTCTTTATTTGTCTTGGCTCCAGCCCCCCCCTCTCCATTCCCGGGCATCCCTGCGCTGCCAGCCGGGATTTTGCAGTGGGAAATCACCGACACAGACCCACCATCCCCTTTGCAACCCATTTTCAGGGAGCGTTTTGCGGTTTATCCCCTAAAAAATTGAAGCCTGGGGAGGTTTGGATGCTGTCAGTCCCGGTCCGTGTGTCCATCCTCAAACTGGGAGATGTTTGGGTGCTGTTTTGATGGTGGCGTGAATATTTACAGGGATGCACATCGCCGGAGCGGAGATTTGGGGTGATGCACCCCCAACTCCGGCTCATCCTTCATCCCCAGGGCTGTTGGTGCAGGCGATGGTGCAGTTGCTCCCACCCTGGGTCTCAGCACCCATCGTAAAATGAATGCAAACACCAAAGGAGCCCCCGGGGGAGATGATCCCAGCTGCCCGCCCAAAGCAAAGCCCGGCTCAGCATCCCGTCGCCGTGCATCCCTCCGGCTGCGTTTTGGTGGAAATGCAATTTCTTTGCAACCCCAACGAGGTGCATTTCCCATCCCTGAGGAGGGAAGGGTGGGCTCCCGGCTGGGGGGGGAGGTCCTGGGGGTGAGCAGCACCGGGCGCTGCCCGGGCCACCGCGATGAGAGCGGCATTTTGCACCAAAAGTGGGGGGAAAAGAGCAAAATCATGTAATTAGCATCGTTTTCCAGCTCCTCGCCGGCAAGGCAGCTGGGTTAGGTGAGACCCTCGTCGAGGATGCCATTGCAATGATATTTAGGAGCGGGCTGGGAGAGATGCACGGCTGCCACGGAGCAGGAGGAAGCAAAAATTAAGGTTAAGCAAAAATTAAAGTTAAGCAAAAATTAAAGTTAAGCAAAAATTAAAGTTTAAGCAAAAATTAAAGTTGAAGGAAAAATGAAAGTTGAAGGAAATATTAAAGTTAAAGCAAAAATTAAAGCAAAAATCAAAGTTGAAGCAAAAATTAAGGTTAAAGCAAAAATTAAGGTTAAAGCAAAAATTAAACTTAAAGCAAAAATTAAAGCTGAAGCAAAAGTTAAAGCAAAATTTAAGCCAGCCCAGGCTTGCTGAGGACCGTGCAAAGGGCGCCCGTAAGGCAGTGACACGGCCCCCACGCCGCCGCTAACCCGTTTTCCCTGCGATTCAAGAAAAGAATAAAAAAAAAAAAAATCATTGATTTCAGGGGTAATTAAACAAACCTCTTCATGCCTCAAATGCAAAGGTGGCGGTAAAATCAAAGAGAGGAATAAATAAGAGCTGGGAAGCAGGGAAGGTGAAGGGAGGCAGAAAAAACCAGCCCCAATTACGGGGGCAAGGATGGAAAGCAGCGGCGGGGAGGAGACGCAGCGAGAGGAGAGATAATCAGAAAGCAAAAAGAAAAAAAAGGGGAAAAACAATCAAAAGAAGGCAAAATAAAAAGCAGATGCTGAGGGGGGATAAGAGGCGGCCGGCAGAGCGGGGCCGGGCACCGGACTGGAGGGATAATTGGATTTCAGTTCATCTCGGGGGCGATAAGAAATTCCCCGTGTTGTTTTTTTTCCCCTATTTGCAGCATATTTTAATGCCAGATCTGAATACGGCCGGGGCAGCGCGTCCCGCCCAGAAAAATACGGGTTGCTGAGGGTTTTTTTCTCCCCCATTTCCCCCAGTTTATGCACTTGCCGGGAGGGGTTTTGGGGCAGAACGCAGCGATTCCTGCACTCAGCGGCTTCGGTCTTGTTAGCAGCTGTTTGGGGTGAGCAGGAGCGGTGTGAACCCCCAAAAGCAAGGAGAGGGGACGCAGGAACCCCAAAGGGGACGTAGCAAATCCCAAAGGAGATGTTGTGCACCCAAAGGGGATGCAGGAACCCCAAAGGGGACATAGTGACCCCAAAGGGGACATTGCACACCCAAAGGGGACGTAGCAAATCCCAAAGGGGACATTGCACAACCAAAGGGGACGCAGGAACCCCAAAGAGGACACTGCACACCCAAAGGGGACGAAGCAAATCCCAAAGGAGACGTTGTGCACCCAGAGGGGATGCAGGAACCCCAAAGGAGATGTTGCACACCCAAAGGGGATGCAGGAACCCCAAAGGGGACGTTGCACACCCAGAAGGGACACAGGAACCCCAAAGGGGACGTTGCACACCCAGAGGGGATGCAGGAACCCCACGGGGGACATTGCACACCCAAAGGGGACGTAGCAAATCAGAGGAACCCCAAAGGAGATGTTGCACACCCAAAGGGGACGTTGCACACCCAGAGGGGATGCAGGAACCCCACGGGGGACATTGCACACCCAAAGGGGACG
>NW_009225503.1:0-2038 GCF_000690835.1 Fulmarus glacialis
AGCGTACCTGCGACAAGCCCAGGTGCACCGAGGCGGTCTCCGAGATGTACATGATCTTGCCATCCGGAGCCACGACAAATATGAAACCGTCCAACGTCTGCAGAAAAAGGTTGAGGGGTGGGAAGTGTAAATATATCAATAAATAGACAGATAGATCCATGAAGTACCTGTCTCTCGAATTTATTTTAGCAAACAGGCATCCCTGTTCAGGCTGTGATTATTCAAAAAGTTGGCAGGAAATGGGCAAGTCCTGGACAGGAATCTCTCTAAAGCTCCTGGACCCCTGAGATACAACCCGCTTCTCAGAGGGGCCGAGCTCAAAAGTGATGCGAAGTGCCTGGGAACTATCTAAGAAGAGGTCCTGGCTACCCGCTGATTAATATGTCAGTCCCAGAAATCCTGAACACTTCTATCCCATTTCAAATGTCACTGGGGGTTTAGCGCTTGGATATTTGCTAAGGAGACTTTAAGCAAGCGAGGAGGATCTAAAACGTAGTGTAAATAAGGGACGAGACAGATTGTCAGGCACGTTTCAGCAGACATAGATGGGACTTCTGGGTGTGCCGAGGGCAGAATAGGCCCCCAAAAGACCACACAACCCCACCAAAAATGCCTGGTGATGGTAACCGCTAATATTGCTTAATATTTCAGACCGCAGTGAGTTTTCAAGTGTGTCCTACCTGATTTGTGTCTATGCTAATTTCTGCGCCTGCTGAGCCCTTCTGTCCAGGACAACCTCCTGCAACTTGTCTCTAGAGCCTCTCCCTGTCTCTACACCACCAAGTCCCATTGCCGGGACTTGTCACCTTGTTAATAATTTGGGGAAAAGTCATGCTCCTGTTTTCTGATCCCAGAAGACACACCGGGATACGCTGTGAACCCCTCGCTGCGGACCCTGTGTTGGCCAGTAATGGGGCAAAGGACCCGGAGGTAGCAAACCACAGCCCCATTACAACGCAGGACATGAAGTCGACCCGTCCCCCGTCCCGCCCGCCCCTCCCCCCCCTTTTTTTTTATTAAACACGTGAACAGTTAAAAATTAGTCAAGGTGGCAATTAAAGGCTCCGAAGAGGGAATGATTTCTTTAATCATTAATACCATATGGCTGTCGTTTCCAGACCAGTACCTGCAAAAGATGGGATCCCAGTTCCCGTCCAACATTATCCAGTGGGCTGGTTCGGCTGGAGTGGCCCCAGGCTTCTCCGAGTCCTGTTTATTTAAGACACACAAAAAAAGTAAGGTGGGGAGATGAAAAATTGACTCGTGTTGGCCTGCTGGAGAGGAACTTTTTTTTCAATGTTTTGCTTGTATTCACTCTAAAACACGCATACCTATAATCTTTGGAAAACTAGGCATGATTTCGTTGCACAGAGAAGTCTCTCTTGTGGATTTCTTTCTAAAGATCTAACTCCCGTGAGATAAAAATACCAAAATACCTATTTTGAGTTAACGGTGATGTTCATTCCTAAGACCTAAGTGAAATAGCGTGCCAGATAAAAGGGCTTTTTACTGCTGCCTCCGGCTACTGGGAACTGGCTCCTTGAACTTCAGGGAAAGCACCTTTCTCCTAGCGTCACCGAAGGGATCCTGGGCAACACTGAGAATGTGCTGGGGGAAGCCTCTGGTGTCGGGAGAAGGACGCGGTGAACGTGGCACGACGGTGTCTGGGAAGAGACACCTCTTGCCGGCGGCCAGGCCAGCGATGCGGATCGGCCCTGCCAGCACCTGCGGGTGGTTCCTCCCCCTGCAGAAGGCAGAGCTCGGCCACAACCTGCCGGGTAATTAGCCAGCAGGCTTTGGAGGGGGAGTGGTAAGGATGGGCTTAGACCCCCTGCTCGCCAGAGATCGCTTTCCAGTTTGATCTGTGACCTCCTGCCTTTGTCTCTCACCGTCCTCTCACCTGGAAGGTTTGTAATTGCCTATTTGGGGAGGGAGAGGGGAGCGACCAGGTGCGACTCCTCCAGTTCTCCCCGAGCCCCGACTTAAACCGCTTTCCCCTTTAGTGACCCCCACTCAAACCCACTGACAGCAAACTACC
>NW_009225503.1:2109-2759 GCF_000690835.1 Fulmarus glacialis
CTGTCCGACGGCGTGGACCGTCCTCCCTCCTGCCCCAGGAAGCCGGGTCTCCGGGATTCACCTCCCTTCCCTTCCCTCCCTCCTCCCCGCAGCTCTGGCAGGCGGGATGGGTCTCTCTGCAGAAGAGATGATCTGCCTCCAAACAGCCCCCTCCAGAAATCTCTCCGGACCTGTGTAATGTTTCAGACGCTGCTTGTTTTCTCCTATGCAAACTGAGGAGGAATAAACGCCAGATGGAAATTATTCCACCGGAGTAAAACTATTTACGGGCCATGCCCTTTCACAATGCTGTTGCTGAAATAATTTAAACGGGGCAGTTAAAACCTTTTACGCTTATGCCATGAAATAAGGCTCAGCCTGACACGCACAGACACTAAGATAAAGTAAAAGGAAGGAAAAAAAAAAAACCAATCCTGATTGATGGCTGGGGTGCGGATCGCCCAGGGGAGGCGAGGCGACGAGGTCTCCCTCCCGCAGGGCGGGCTCGGGGAAGGCAAGCCCCCGTTTTCCGGCTATTTCGAGGCAAACAGGCGAGGTGGCGACACCAGGCAGCCGCGGGCATCCCTCCCTATTGACCGGCTTCACCTAGGTGTTTGCCGGTCTAAACAAAGCTAACGATTTCCTCCGCGCTGCCCGCCCCCTCTCCCCCC
>NW_009225504.1:0-209 GCF_000690835.1 Fulmarus glacialis
GGTGACTGGTGCGTGCAGACCACAGCCCCACAGTGGGCCCAGCACTGGGGGGACCCGCGCTGCCTTGGGGGGCCGTGCAAGGCTCCCCTCCCCGAGCTGTGGGCCCTCAAATCCCGACCTGGAGCTCGAAGCTGTGGCTACAGCAGGGAAACACTTCCCGGTACCTCTTGCCCAAGCCCCGCCATGATTTACAGGGCAAACGCACAGCA
>NW_009225504.1:295-808 GCF_000690835.1 Fulmarus glacialis
AACCCTCCCAACAGACAAAATACCCAACATTTCGGCATTAACGCTTGAGTTGCAGTGCTGTCACAACCACACACCCCCAGGCAGTTTGGGGGGGGCACCCCATCCCCTTGGCCCGGGAGCAGGTCAAAGCCATGGGATCCCATGCAGCCCGATGGGATCAGGGTACGCACCCTGCTCAGGGTCCCAAACCCTGTGCTGCTCAGGAAGGAGGGGGGACAGACGAGGTCTGGTCCCAGCTGCAGGTGGCACAAGGATTGGGGTGCTGGAGAGCAGGGATGGGGAGCAGGGATGCGGGAGGAGAATGGGGGTTCTAGAGGTGCGGGGACCGGCTGGAAGGATTTGTCCCTTTCAGACCCCACTCCCCGCCCTGTCACTTCCGTGGAGCGCTGCACCCCCATGCTGGACCCGGTGGGACGAGGGCATCACTCCCCGGCCCTATGAGCTCTGCAATGATGCTCTGTCACGGAGGGGGAGGGAGCTGAGAGAATAAGGCTCAGGGTGAATAAGGCTCAG
>NW_009225505.1:0-1753 GCF_000690835.1 Fulmarus glacialis
ACCCAGAGCCATGTGGTCCCCTGGAAACTCCATCCTCCCCTCCCGACCATCCCGCCTGCTCCCAGCGGCGGAGGGGCTCTTCACTCACCGTGACGCCCACGTTAATGGGCTCCTTCCCTGCCACCAGCTGGCAGATGGCTTCGTACGCCTCCTCTTTGCTCTTGTCCTTAAATCTCTTGGAGGCCAGCTCCTCCAGCGCCTTCTTGAACTCCTCGTAGTTGATGACGCGGGCTGTCTTCCCTCTGCAAGCAGAAAACCCAGGCTGCCATCAGCACGTCTTCAGGTTGCGCCTCCAAACGGGGCTGCAGTGGGATGAGCTGCGTCAGGGAGACCCCGGCTTTGTCCTCCACCAGCCTCGGGCCCCTCGCCCACCTCCGAAATGCAGCTACGGCCAGGGCAATCCCGGCTGAATGGGTTGGGCTGGGCACAGCCGGTGCTGAGCTCCAGGAGCTTTTCAGCTACATGCTGTTAAAGTTCCTTGATGCTAAAAACCTCACCCCTGCATGGAAGTGACCTGGGCCTTGGGTGCTGGTGACAGGAGGGGACATGCATCCACTCCCACTGCTCCCAGCCTGCACGGGATGCCCAGCAGCCTCTCCCCCCGGCAGGCATCAGTCCTTCTCTGGTCAAATTTGGAAGGACGTGCACAGAGCATCTCTCCCACAAGCGCCCGATCCTCGTCTCAGGGGCAGCACAGCAACCCACCCTTTTACGTGCCGAAAACCTCCCGGAGCTCAGAGCCTCCTGGCCCCACCAGGGAACAAGGGGATGCCTGGACAGAGGGTGTGGAGGGAGCAGGCTCTCCACCCATCCTTGCTCCTGCACCCTGCTGCGGAGCATCAGGCGTCAGCGTGTCCTTGGGGGCCCTGAAAGCAGCCCCAGGTGCCTGTAGCTCTTCAGCTGCCCCTGTGACCTCTGAGGACCAAAGACCAGAGTCCTTGCCAAGCTCCGGTGTGGGCTGGCCAGGCCCAGGGATGGGCTGTGCCACGTCACGCAGGGCACCCCTGAGCACCCTCCTCTGCTCCCTGCGGCACCTTCTTGCTAGACGGGAACCTGGCAGAACTGGCCAGGCCCACCCTGATGCCTGGGAGCAGGAGCAGGGGCACAGCCTCTGCACCAAAATCTGAGCCTCCCACCCCCCAAATTCGCATTAATTTATTATCAGGTCTTGCAAAAGCAGTCCCTCAAACTCCCTGAAGGCAGGACGCCGCAGGGCAGCACCCGCCGAGTACAACATGGGAATGGACGGCCTGGGCATGCAGCCCGGGTACCACACCTCCCCGGGGACCACCGCACTCAGGCACCGCCACCCTGCCCAGACCGCAGGGGCACCCCCAGCCTCTGAGCGACTGGAGGCCCCGAAAAGCCAAGTCACTTACTTCACCTTGGAGAAGACAATGTCCACATCAGTGCTGGTGACGCGTTTGCCGTCGGTGACTTTGCAGTCTTTGCACAGCTTGGCCCAGTTCTTCCCGTTCATTTCTTGCCCCGTAGCCTTGGTGTCGCCGTAGATGGCGAATTTGCGGAAGCTCTCTTCCAGGGATGCCATCTCAGTGCTCCCGGCCATGGGGCTGCAGGACGCGGGGCAGAGGGGCCCGTTACTGCCCGGGCTCTGGCTGACAGCACCGGCGGAGCTCAGCCGGCTCTGCTTTCAGCTCCGCGAGGGCAGGAGGAGGAGGGCCGGCGAGGGCGGAGGGACTGCGGCAGGAGCGGGGCGTTGGCAGAGCCTGCGGGCGTGGGGTGAGGGCTGGCT
>NW_009225506.1:0-499 GCF_000690835.1 Fulmarus glacialis
GCGGGGTGTCCTGCCTGCTCCCAGCCCTGTCTCAGCCCCGGAGCTCCCGGTAATTAGCTGGGAAGCGCCGGGAGCAGCAAAATTAGGATGGAACCGTGTTTTATTTGCACGGTGCGATGCTGGCGGCGTTGTCCGGGCTGTGCAGATGGGGTGGGGGTGACGGGCCGGGCAGCTCTTGGCCAGAGGGGGCAAAGTGGTTTTAGTATGGCCTGATCCAGGGCAGGGTCTGAACCGCATCCCAGGGACGGTTTTTGGTGCGGGTGGATGCCTGGTCCTTGGGAGTGAGGGCACAGGGGGTGACATCAGCCACATCCAGTGTCACCTCCTGGCATGGACACGGACATGGGCAGACCCCAGCCCTGCCCCGGCTTCCCTGGGCGTTTCATACCTCCTGCCTTCGGAGACCCCGCCTCGCCTTGGCCCTAACAAACCCTTAAGTAGTTGCCTTCATTATCACCACCCCAGGGTGGGGAGGGGCACCAGGAGAAGGCTTTTGCTG
>NW_009225506.1:517-737 GCF_000690835.1 Fulmarus glacialis
GCGCGGGCAAGAGCGAGGCGGCGGCTGAGCCGGCGGGGCTGGGGGGGCTCAGCCTGGGGAGTCGGGAGGGCTTGGGCAGGGGGTGCGCTTCCTCCTGGTTGTCCTCCACCAGCACGTGTTCGGCGTGGAGGCGGCGGGTGCTGGAGCAACCCAGCAAGGCGTGGTGTCCCGCAAGGGTCCATACTGTGCCGAGTGCAGGGTCCTGCACCCGGGTCGGGGC
>NW_009225507.1:0-1270 GCF_000690835.1 Fulmarus glacialis
ACGGACACACGTCCTGAGAGGGTGACAGGGAGGGGACAGGGTGGGGACAGTGGTACCTGCACATGGGCAGCGTCATGGCGTGGTCCTGGGCGCCGCGGTACAGCCCTCGCTCGGCCAGCGCGGCCACCACCTTCTCCCGCGCCACGAAGCGATGGACGCCCTGGGGACAGGGGACACAGCTGGGGACACAGGGACAGAAGGGACACTCGAAGTGACACGGGACAAAGCTGGGGACACAAGGACAGAGAGAACACTGGGAAATAACAGGGGACAGAGCTGGGGACACAGGGACGGACGGGACACTGGGAAGTAAAAGGGAACAGAAATGGGAACATGGGGATGGCGGGGACAGAGGGGACAGGGCTGGGGACACAGAGACAGAGAAGACATTGGGAAGTGACAGGAGGCAGAGCTGGGGACGTGGGGACAGTGGGGACACAGGGAAGTGGCTGGGGACAGGGACATAGTTGAGGATGTAGGAATGGAGGGGACACAGAGGACACGGGGATGGAGAGGACACTGGGAAGTGACAAGAGACAGAAATGGGGACGTGGGGATGGTGGGGACATAGGGAAATGACAGGCGACACAGCTGGGGACACAGAGACAGAGACGACACTGGGAAATTACAGGGGACAGAGCTGGGGACATGGGGATGGTGGGGACAGAGGCGACAAGGCTGGGGACACAGGGATAAAGGGGACATTGGGAAGTGACAGGGGACAGAGCTGGGGACGTGGGGACAGTGGGGACACAAGGAAGTGACTGAGAACAGGGGACACAGTTGAGGACGTGGGGATGAAGGGGAGACCAAGGACACAGCTGGAGACATGGGGACTGAGGGCACACAGGGAAGTGACAGGGGACAGAGCTAGGGACATGGAGATGGAGGGGACACAGCAAAGCGGCTGGGGACAGGGGACACAGCTGGAGACACGTGGACAGAAGGGACACTGGGAAGTGACAGGGGACAGAGCTTGGGACGCAGGGATGGTGGGGACATAGGGAAAAGACGAAGGACACAGGTAAGGACACAGAGGACACAGCTGGTGACATGGGCACAGAGAGGACACTGCGAAGTGACAGGGGACAGAGGTGGGGACATGGGGATGTAGCTGGGGACAAGGGACATGGACATGAAGGGGACGCAGGGACACATTTGGGGCCACGATCTGGGGACGCGAGGATGGAAAGGACACCTGGAAGGGCAGTACCTGGAGCCACCCCCCGCCCGGGGGACACATGGTGCCATCGTCCCCGATGACAGAGAG
>NW_009225508.1:0-635 GCF_000690835.1 Fulmarus glacialis
CGAGCCTGGCACGGGCACAGCCCAGGGTCAGCAGGGCTGCTCCCAGCACCTTCTGCCCATGGACTGGTTCCCAGCAAGGCACTGGTCTGAGCTTCACTGTGTTGCAGCTCACATCTCATCCTCCAGTACAGGCAGCTCAGACCCTGGAGCTGGGTCCCTGCTCGTGGGTCCTGTCACTCAAATGCCATCAGACCCGTAGGCAGCTCTGCCCTGGCAGAATCTGGGGCGATGCCATGAGCCCTGCAAAAAGCAAAGGGTGCAAAATGCTCTCAGCCAGTCTCGTCCTGGCTTGCAGCCACACAACCCTCCTCCCCACAGCTCCTAGTCCCCAAAACCTTAATCCTGCCCATCTCAGGTGCTCAGCTCCCATCCCCAGGCCCCCAGCCCAGGCAGCGGGTAGGACAGGAGGCCAGTTGTTCCTGGGGCATCCGTGGGCAGGGTGCAGCTTATCCCCCCTGCTAATGCTGCCTGCAGACGCAGAAGGAATTGCATTTTCCTGAAGCTGGGCAGGAGACCACGGGCATTATGGAAAGTGTGTACCGATACTGCTGCTCACAGCATGTGATGTATGGGCTGCTGCAGGCAGCGCATGGTCCTGGGAACATGGGACTGGCTCCAAGCAAGGGGAAGGGAAG
>NW_009225508.1:692-1762 GCF_000690835.1 Fulmarus glacialis
CAAAGGGGGCGTGAGGAGGGGGAAGGAGCCTCCCAGCTGCAGGGGCAGGTTGTCCCATCCCATCCCTGCCAGGACACGTCCCTGCTCCCACAGCAAGCCCTGGGAACTGGGAGGAGCCGGGGGGGACTGGGGAGCTCCTGCAGATGCTGAGGACCAGCACAAAGGCAATGTGGCCCAAGCATCCAGGATGGGCAGACACCCCGGGAATCCTGAGGCCCCCCAGGCCATCGCCGCCTGCATGGCGAGCAGAGGATGGGGATACAGGGATACAGGGATACAAGCCGTGGGGTTGTCCCTGCCCGCCGGTGCCTGTGCCTCCTCCCCTGCCCGGCAGCCCCAAGGAGGGAGCCTCCGCCAGCGCCAGGGCGCGGGGGCTCTGTCGATCAGCCCCTCAGCCCGGGAGTGCGCGGGCTGGGGAAAGCCAACCCCTATCATGTTTGTTCCATTGATTTAGTGCCGTGGAGAGGGTTTAATCAGCCTTTAGCCTGCACGCTCCAGCATTAAGAACAAATCCATTAGCCACGAGATAACCACAAAGGGTTGCGCGGAGGCTGGATGAGGTCCCAGCGCCTTCAAGATGCAAATTGGCAATCAAAGATCAAAGCCGCGCAGCTCCCTAATCTCTGCTAAAAGGGCTCAGCTATTAACGAGCCCTTTCCCGCTGGGCTGTGATCACCCCACTTCACTCGGGCTCCCGATGTGCTGACGGGTTACACCATCACCCCGACTGGCCCCCCAGCCCCTGCAGCCCCCTGAGCTGGCCCTGGGGAGTAGGGTGCAGCCGGGGCTCGGGCTGTTTGTTTGTGTGTTGTTTCCTTCGGTTCTGACATGCTGGGGTCAAATCCGTGTTGGCGGAGAGAGTGGAGCCCCCAGCATCGTTGGGAGTCAGCGGCTGGAGGGGAGGAGAAGGGGAAGAGGCGGGAGCCGGGATGGAGCAGGGCGGTGGGGAAGCAGTGCAGGGCTTATGCAGTGACTTTGGGGACAGGGGGGGATGCTGGCAGGAGGCTCCCACTCCCTCTGCTCGGGGATTTAGCCTGGTTCAGATCCTGGCTGGATGGCCCCGGTGGCTC
>NW_009225508.1:1797-2067 GCF_000690835.1 Fulmarus glacialis
GAAATCAGTGCTGGGGAGCATGGCGGAGTGGCAGGGTGTGGGTGAGGGACCAGGACAGACCAGAGTGCTTTGGGGCCAAACTGGGGTATTCCTGCCCACCCCATATCACCCTGGGGCAGGGCGTGCACGAGGCTCCCATAGCCGCTCTGCCGCCTCCCATGTGGTGCTGGGGTCAGGCTGCAGGTTGGGGGGTTTCCCCCCCTCCCTGCCCAGGCCATCCTGCCTGCGGTGGCTCCATGCACGGCCGCCCCCGCAGGCCCACGAGTCCCG
>NW_009225509.1:0-15891 GCF_000690835.1 Fulmarus glacialis
GGGTGGAGGGAGGCTGTCCGGCCGGTGTCCCGGGGAGGGCCTCTTCCCTCCCTCCCCTACGTGCGTGTCGGTGCTGAGGCGGGGGTGTCCGGGCTGATGCCCCGGGGAGGCCCCCGCGCGTGTATGTGTGTGTGCGGAGGGTGTGTGGGGGGGTGCCCGATCCGGTGTATTGGGGGTGCCCGGGGAATGCCTGGGTGGGTGCCCCGGGGAAGGGCTGTGTGCATGTGTTGGAACGGGGCAGGGAGGGAAGGACCGGGGAAGGCTAGATAGTCCCAGTGCGTGCTGGCAGTGTGGCCTGTCCCAGGTTGTCACCCTGCCCGGTTTTCTCTCAGGACGGAGCGGGATGCCTCCAACTGGTCCACAGAGCGGCTGAAAACTCTCCTCCTGCCTGTCAGGGTGGAGAGTGAGGAAGGGGCTTGTGAGGTGACAGAAGTGAGCAAGCTGGATGGAGAGGCGTCCATTAACAACCGCAAAGGGAAACTTATCTTCTTCTATGAGTGGGCTATCAAGCTGGCATGGACAGGTGAGTGATGTTCTCCTGTCCTGTTTCAAGGCCAGATTCTGGTATAAGACTAAGAATAAGGATTCTTATCTCATTTAGGAAATAATAATAAAGGGAGTATTGTGTTGTGATACAATACAAGTTTGCTTTTACCACAACCAGAGTAAGAAACGTTGATCTGAACAACATAATTGTAATTGCAGGCACCTCAAAGACAGGAGTGAAATACAAAGGTTATGTGGAGATTCCTAATCTCTCAGATGAAAATGACATTGATGAAGTTGAGGTAAGCACAGCTAAAGGCTAATACTGCTGGCTGTATGGCTGTTCTAACAGGAATCCTCACAGCATTAATATTTCCTTCCGTGTTACCTTTTTTAGAACATTTGCGTAGAACTTTTTTAGTGTTAGAGACTGCATAGAATCATAGAATGGTTTGGGTTGGAAGGGACTTTAACGATCATCTAGTTCCAAACCCCCTGCCATGGGCAGGGACACCTTCTATTAGACCAAGTTGCTCAAAGCCCCATCCAACCTGGCCTTGAACACTTCCAGGGATGGGGCATCCACAACTTCTATGGGCAACCTGTTCCAGTGCCTCACCACCCTCACAGTGAAGAATTTCTTCCTTATATCTAATCTAAATCTACCCTCTTTCAGTTTAAATCCATTACCCCTCATCCTGTCACTAAACTCCCTGATAAAGAGTCCCTCCCCATCATGTTGTACCTTTATCAAATTAATTCCTGTCTTCTAGATATAAGGGCTCTATAGCACATGAAGGTATTTAGGTACATGCGTACATTACTGTAGGATGAGAGAGATGAAATGAAAGATTAATAAAACTGCACTGCTGCTTGTGAAAGTTTAGCCAAAGTCTAATAGCGATGTTGAATTGAGTAATAAAAGGACTGTGCAAGTATGGCTTTGTTAATCAGCACTTGTCTTTCTTGTTTAGATCCATGTCAGCCTTGCTAAAGATGAACCTGACACTAACTTGAAGACCCTGATGAAGCAAGAGGGTGCAAAAAAGATTAGAGATGCAATGAAAACTTATATCAGCACTCTCAAAACAGGTATGTAACTGAGAGGGAGAAGTATTACGGGAACCCATAGGGGCTAATGCTAAAGAAGGGATGGGAGTAATGAGAGGAGTGAATATTAGTTCCTGACCCCATCTCAACAGGAAGGTGTCAGAGCAACAACAGTAACTTTTCTGTCTCTTTTGAAAATGGTTAGCATTTGGCAAGAAGCACTTCTGTCTCTAGACACTGTAGCACAGCCCAGAAAGATTGTTTTTGGTGATAATCCAATAATAAACAGCATTTTTGGATTTATGTTTTAAAACTGAGAATGTCCTTCACATGCTGAAGCTCAGCTATAGAGAAAATAAAGCCAATAAAACGTGTTTGCTACCCCAGTGACACAGAGTATCAGTCACTGCATGTGGCACAATCTGGCCTTTAGTTTGCTTACTCCCTTGGAAGGTGATATCTTCTCTCTAGTTTGTTGTTTTTTCCTCTTTTGCCACACTAAAGGCATCTAGTGTTATTTGGATTTGAGAATAACTGACAACTGGAAATTGCTCTGCAGGTTTTGTTGGTGTCATTGAATGAGCTGTCTCAGCATATGGATCAGAATTACTTTTTTTAGAAGATAAATCTGATTCCAGCAGTTGGAGTTAAATCAGTGTGCTTTGGTTGAGTTTGGCTTTGCTCTTTAGTACAGGCTGGGAATGCTACAGTTGCTTTTTGTATCCATTTACCTATATTACACTACATGTGCTAGATATTCAAGTTTTGCAGAGTACAAACCACCATTGGTTGCTGTTTTTCCAGGATCAAATTTCTGTAGCCTTGGGTTTTTTCAGGCATTTTAGTGTTCAGGGTGGGAGATGCGGTCACCCAGTGGAAGATGAGAATGTTGTTCAGGAAAAACTGTATGATCTTGTGGACTGGAATAAATAAGAATAGGTGGGAACTAAGTATTGCGAGATGCAAGATTATACGCATATAATAAAATTCTGCTATATAATGGAATTTTGCCAGTTTGAACAGATGAAGAGGAAGGAGAAAGAGCAAACTCTTTTGTAATTGGTAAAGGCAGAAGTGATAGAGCTGGAGAAAAAGCAAACATGATGCTGAAAGAGGCTGAAGCTTCTGGTGGAGTTATAAAAGTGCTAGTGCTGCTGGACAGGGCACTGGTGAGACCTCCCCTGGGTTTCTGAGTGTAGTCCTGGCATCTGGAGTCAAAAAAGATAAATCGAAGATGGAGTTAGAAGTAACTTTCTTTTGTACTACAATGGTATGAAAAATGGAGAGCCAGTCTGAAATAAATGGAAAAGCTTGGTTTGGTTTGTCTAGACCAGCAAGATAAAAGTATTTGAGATGTGATTGCTATTTGTATTAGAGAGTGAGAGAGAGAAAAAGCTACGTAAGTGTAAGGCTAACTAATATGAGAGCAACATGTGGAAGATAGTGATCGGTATGTCTAGGCTAGGAAGAGGAGGCAAGTTCCTAGCTGTTAGTGTAGGCAGGTTCTGATATGGCCTTCAGTGGAGAGTAGTGAGGGCAAGAAGAATTAATTGCTTGTGAAAAGAGATCTGTTTACTTTTTTAAAAAACTGTTTCAGGTTGTGGGTGCTAGCAAGAGCAAGGGCGAAACCAGGAAGCCCTTTTTGATTGTGTATTTCAAAGAGCAGTTAAAAGGTTTACCTGATCTTTTATTAGTTTCATGGGCACATTCCTTTCTTTCCAGAATTCACCCAGGGCATGATTTTGCCCACAGTGAATGGTGAACATATGGAAACAACACCTCAGGTGGCTCCTAAAGCAGAAGACCGCAAGGTAAATAAAACTGTGCGAACATGCTTTTGGATCTGTGAAGAAAGGTACACAGTATTAGATTGCAGCGCTTACAGGAGCAACCAATGCTGTTTACAGGAAATATATATCCAGGAATTGGCAATCTGTGGTATAGGCCTGACTGTTTTGATTTGCAGCACATGATATTTCTTAATTCAAGCAGAGCGATAAATCTGCTTTTTACACACTCAAATATGGTTGCTACCTAATTACATCTTTACCAAAAGCCTTCGTTTTTTCTCTTGGAAATGTGAACCACTTGTTGAGGTTTTTTGTGAAAAAAGTATGTGTGTGTTTGTTTTGTTTGTTGTTTTGTTAGACAGCTGCTAGCAGCAGTTCTGCCACATCGCAGTCCAAATCCATAGGAGTCAAGATCCCTACATGTAAGATCAGCTTGAAGGACACTTTCCTAACATCTCCTGAGGAGCTCTACCGGGTATTCATTACTCAGGAGGTAATGCCAGGCTTGCTTTGAGAATTGTTCTTTGCACATAGGAGGTTGTTCCTAAGAAGCTTTTTAAGGCATTCTGTAGGACACTCGCAATCCATGAGAATGGAATAAGAAAGCTGGTCTGCAGAACTGTTGCTTAAAGCTCGCGTGTGCATCTTTTCACACAGTTGACAAGAGAGGATTAATGCCAGCCAGAAGCCAGTTCCAGACTGGTGTCAGCACCTATCTGTAGGTGTATCGCTTACTGCATGTGGTCAGATCTCTTGGGATTTATAGTTGTGTGCTTTTTGGTTTTGTTTTGGTTTTTCCTTTTAAGGTTAGGTGATATCAAAGTGTACTTTGGGAATAGCTTCCCCTCTCCTGCACACTATTATATAGCTTAAGAAGAGAGAGCAGTATTGTATCATTATTTAAACATGGTCTTAGTCTTTAGTTCCTCCTTTTTTTTAAAAAAAAAAAAAAAAGAAAAAGGCAAAAAATACGACTTTTTCATAGAACTAGGTTTCACTAAGGAATCAACAGAGTAAATCAAACTAGCTTACAGAACACTGTACAGAATATGAAAGCTAGGGGTTCTTTTCCCTTGGCAGGCAGAATGCTTCTGTAGTGGCTATAACCTTGCTTTTCTGGCCAGGATGGCGTTTTTGTCTTCTTGATGAAGACCTTACACTATTGACTTACCTCTTCTTCTAGAACTTTTGTAGCTGGGTGGGAGGCATTAGGCAACAAGTTTGCAGGCAGATAATGTCAAGTGATACAGGTCTTCTCCTGAATTCTTTTCAGACGGTCCAAGCTTTCACCCACGCACAAGCCGCCTTGGAGGCTGATAAAGGAGGCAAGTTTCAGTTACTGGATGGCAGTGTCACGGGAGAGTTTGTTGACCTAGTAAGTACTAACTAGTGCAGGTGTATCTTCCTCGGGGGCAGCCTTTTTATTTTTGAGGTATCAATTCTGTAACAATGCTTCAGTTAGCTAATTGTGGAGTTCTACTTGGTGCCCAATAGTTACCTATAATCGCTGTGGCTATTGAAGCATTCCTTATAGTATGGATTAATGTATGGGACTTCAATCTGGGGAGAAAATCTGGCGTCCAGTCATGCATCTGCCCTGTCTTTGTGTGATTTTATATATTTATTAGAGGTTGGAGGGGTGTTAAAGGTGGTAACTGACCCTTTTCCTCTTTAGCTCTCCTGCCACTAAAGTCTTCTGGACAGGGACGCTGTCTCAGTGTTTGGGGCTGTACTATGGCCTACCTTCCAAGAAAAGGAGTGGAAAGAAAAGGACACTTAAAATCTCTTTCCGTGTGTGTGTGTGTGTGTGTGTGTGTTTCTTGAGGGGTCTCTAAGGCTTCAAATCAACACAATTCTAGTTGTTTTCTATTAGACTGCAGGTTTTGCAAAAAATTACCACTCAGTCTTTCTCTTTCTTTTCAAGGTCCCTGAGAAGCAACTTGTTATGAAATGGAGATTTAAATCTTGGCCAGCTGGTAAGTAGTCCAAAAATGGACTATGGTATTACAGCCCTTGCCTGTGTTTGAAGAATTCCAGCCCCATTTGCCACACTGCACTCTGGCTCGTGATCGGGGAGCACACGGTGTTCTGGGAGCTGCACCAGCCTTATCCCAGTTTCATATCCCACACAATGAGGTCAGAATCATCAGCCACGGCTTAGAGCAGCGGCCAGGGATTAGGAACGATGAAGTGGCAGCTTGCTCAACTGTGGCCACAACTGCTTCGAACCCCATGAAGAGGGAGCCCTCTCTTCCCTCTGTTTCTGAGGAAGGCCTGCAGTAGTCATAAATAGATCCTCTGGAAGGATCCTGAGGAGTCCTTTAAGTGGTGCTGTGTGAGAGGAGGAGCAGAGCAGCTCCTTGGGGCAGCATATACTATATTACACACTGCTGACAGGTTTGCTTTGGTTCCTCTAGGGCACTTCGCAACAATTACCTTGAACTTCACTGACAAAGGTGGCG
This sequence comes from Fulmarus glacialis, assembly GCF_000690835.1. Classification (NCBI taxonomy): domain Eukaryota; kingdom Metazoa; phylum Chordata; class Aves; order Procellariiformes; family Procellariidae; genus Fulmarus; species Fulmarus glacialis. The sequence goes on from NW_009225509.1 coordinate 5,789, forward strand.
AGACGGAGGTGTGCTTGGAAGGCAAGGGCGTTCCTGCCAGTGAGGAGGAAAGAACAAAGCAAGGCTGGCAGCGCTACTACTTTGAGGGCATTAAACAGACATTTGGCTATGGCGCCCGCTTGTTTTAATACTGGTTGCTGGGAAGGCTCTGCCTGAAGACTCTGCCACGTGGACTGATAAATTTCTCACCTGTCCCTTTCTAATCTTGGCCCTGCTGCTGAGTAAAGTGGGATGACAGGTGATGAGGAAGGCCATTGAGCAGCACCACTTTCAGTCCCTCACTGCTTTATGCATGTCTCGTGCTGCAGGGGATTCTCTTACATGTACATACTTCTATTGCTAAATAAACCTAACTTAAAAAAACCACTGTGGAACTTGTGTCCTCAGATCGGCTTGAGTTCAAAGAGTCGGTCGATAGGCTGAGGAAGGGATCTGTCTGGAAAAACACCGATCAATGAGGAGTGCTGATCCCAATGTGATTTACTCCTCACTGCTGGGGGAGTAGAGAGCATGAGCTTGATGCAGTTTTTAGTTTGAGCAGCTGCTCATTTTCTCTTCTTTTGATCTGCCGCTAGTAAATGTTTCGAACCCTTTCCATTTCTGAAGGATTCTAAGCTCCTGTTCAAGCTATTCCTCTCTTCCCTTGCACATCCCCTTCTTCAACAAAATCCTTTCTTACGCTTACACTAGCCTGCTCTGCAAGAATGCCAGTCACTTAGTCACCCGATGTCTAAGGCAATCAGCAAACCACTGCTAAGGAAACTCCCACCTACAAAACAGTTCTAGCAGGTTGCAGTGCCCAGGGTCAGCTACCTCCAAGAGCTTCAGGCAAAGCAAACTGTAGACTCTCAATGGGGGTGGGATTTATTCCTGTAAAATAAACAAGGTGCAGTACTTTTGGCTGACCCCACTTCAGCTGTTGCTTTCACTGCTGAGGAAGGGAAAACCACTTGCTTGTTCCCTCCTGCTAATACAGTTAGTTCCCAGAGATGTCTTCTGAAGCAATAAACATGTTTATAGGATAGGGGAGAAATCTAGTTCTTGTCAGATTGTCAGTCTGCTTAATCTCAAGGGTGACTGAAGTGCTTGGTTTTCACTTTGAGGCATGAGCTTCTCTCGCATACTTTGTTTTCTGCTAGTGTTTTCTGCAGAGCATCTCTAGTAAGCTAGAAGTAATGTTACTGGGTGAGAATTCCTGGTTTGGGGATTTTTTTTTTTTTAACTCTGAATGGCATGTTGTAGCCATCCGCCTTGGTAGAGGAGACAGGACAAAAAACTTTAGTGCCTGTTTAAAAAAACCCAAATGTAATTGAGTTGCCTTCTAAACTATGGAGAGCATTTCTAGCCTTTTCATTATTTCAAAGTGATTGTTCATGGTAAAGTGTGTACAGACATCAAGAGTGCAGTACGAAACTAAGTTCTGTATTGTGTACTTATCCCTGTGCTGACCTGCGACCACAAAGGAAGTTGTACGAAGACGGGGCACCTGTGGATGTGGTAGGGCTTCCCTGTGTCCTGCAGGGTTGTCTTCCTTAAAGCATTGGCTGGCTGGGAAAGGGGCCACAGGTATTTTGCCAGGATTCTTACGCACAGGTGAACTACTGTACGCATCTGGTAGGCTGCGGGAGTTTAACATGATGTAAGCAGGCTGATGTCACTGTGCAGCGTGCGTGTTTGGTTTTCTGTTTGGGAAATCCTGGACAGAAACATGGGACACCTTAAACAGCAGGACCAGCAAGTGTGTTCACAGCCAAGGCAAGAGCTTTGGTAAGAGAAGAGCAAAATGATTTGAAAACTGAAAAAATGAGCTCGTTCTAAGTTAACTTGAGACAAACTCAACGGCTGAATCACGGTGTCCTCGCTGTGCTTCGGCAGCCGTGCCGGCAGCTGGCCACGCCGCGGCAGCAGTGCTCGCCTGCAGCGGGGCTCTGCTGGCATAGCTGAGCGAGGGCAGCAGAAGGCAGGCCCTGCTAATCACCTGCCGCTGGAAGGTTAGGAAGTGGGACAGGAAGGCAGCTGAAGTGGAATTTTAATTGCCTTCCTTTCATCACAAACAGGGTTTACTTCAGGCATCCTGCTGCTACTCTAATAGGACACGCTTTGGCCTCAGCCAGCAACTCACATTCATGGGGCTCACGGACTCAGGGCTTTGCTCGGAGGCCGTTTGAGGGCTCTTCTTCCAGCAAAACTGACTGCCCTGAGTTATGCGGGTGCTGGCCCAGCTGGCTCCCTGCCCCTCGGGCTGGAAATCGCCACCTCCACAGCAGCAGAACGGGCTGTGTAGCCATGTAGCCGTGCCTTGGCTGCTGTTCACAACCCACTGGTGAAGAAGATCTTGTGCTAAAAGGCCAGGCTGTGAGCTAGTGCTTAGCCTGAGGTGCAGAGCGTGTCAGGATATGCTACCTCTAACGGGTCACAGCGGTGGTAATGCCTTACACCACTTCAGCAGTTTACTTGGCGAAGGCGATCCGAGCCTTAAGTCGCTGCATACTAGTGAAAGTCCCTGCGCTACATCTGCCCCCTTTCAGCAAAGAGACCCACTCCTTCAGCTACAGCTGACATCTGGTGCAGCTATACAGATGCTAATGAGAAACCCCAGACCTTTGCTTTACTTGGAAGTGTCAGGAGAGCCAGACAGAGTTTGCAGTCCTTCAGATATCTGGGGGAGGGAGGGCTATGTAAGATGAGGAAGAAAAGCAAGGTTCCTGCCCAAAGGCTCTTCAAGAATTTGAACTGACTCAAAATAAGAGGGGAAGTCTTGTGAATTAAAGAAAACAAAGGTTAAAAAACCAGAAAACAGAGATAGAAGTAAACAGTGAATTTTTCAGAGTGATGCGAGGTCAGGTGGATGCTAACTGGCTACGCACTTACGAGGCACATGGAGAAGATGAGTAAGGAGCAACCACCAAACAGCAAAAGATGGGGTCCCAGCCAAACGAGTCTCTGAACACACTTAGTGAATTCTGGAATTTCTTGCAGCTGGTGGTATGGTACCACTAAAAGTTTACATGGATTCAGAACAGGAGTGGAAAAATTCATGGAAGAATAAAACAACCAAGGGCTATTAAACAGAAAGACCATCACATCTGGCTCAAGAAGCCTCTTGGCCACCAGCTGCTGGCGACAAGGAAAGTACTTCAAGGAAATAGCGACGTGTGCTTGTCCTTTTCTTTACTCTTCCTTCCTAGTCACCTGCTGTGACTGCTGTCAGAGACTGGATGCTGGTTTAGGTGATGGTGTTATGACTCACTTGGCCCTTTTTAGTGTGTTTTGATCATTTATGTATGTGAAACTTCTATGGGAAGATCAGGCCACAAATCAAAGAAAGAGATTGAAAGCCCCTAGCCCAAGTAACTATTAAAACTGCTTTGAAACATCATCCCAACCCTATTTCAATGGCAAAACGGGAAGAACTTAAATAAAATATTTTTTAAGAAAGCCAAAGTGAAAGTAGTTGGATGTTTCCAGGATGACAGGGCCTGACACTTTACCCTAGAAGACTTACTTGGGAAAGTGGAGCAATCTTTCAGAATTCAATGAGGAATGGGGCTGCGGAGAGGTAGGGAGAAGGAGAGAGAGGTGAGGGCCAAGGGAATTAGATCAGTCTGTAACATCAATTCATGAAAAAATACTGATAAATGCAGTCAGTAATCTGTAAATACCCACCTAATCAGGTAAAAAGTAATGACCAGCATACCTATAGCACGGCTACATCAAGCACAACTCATATCGAGTCAACCTAATGCCTTTCTTTGGCAGAATATCTGGGCTCTATTAAGACTTTACGCAATGCTTTATATGATATTTTTATTAGTAAATAAGGGAAGGCCTAATAGAGCTGTAATGAATCCAGTATGTTTCAGTATAGAAGATAACTGATAACTTCAAAGTCCAAAGTAATTTACATCACCACTGGTGCTGTAAAACTCTTAGAAGACAAGTTTAGGATTGAAAATGATGTTGACAAAGTGGAAAAGTGATCCAGGAGGAAAAAAAAAGTATATTTGACCTCACTGAATTGCAAAGTTTTACACTGAGGCAGAAGCCACCGGTAACGTGTACAAGAGGGGAAGCAACAGGCTTGGCAGCACATCTGTAAAAGACATTTAAGCTGGGCAGGTTATGGTGAATTTTCAAATGAACATAAATTTAAAACATCACGGAAGAGAACAAAAGCTGCCTGGGCAGGCTCGGGTTTGTAGGTCTTGTGAAGAAATCTTTCCGTATAGCATTAAGAAAGCCCCAGATAAGACCCCGTGGCTTCAGTTTTGGGCTCCACGCTTCAAGAAAGATGTGAATTAGTTGGAGCAAGCCCAGTGGTGGGCAATGAGACTGACCGGAGGTCTGCAAGTACGGCTTCTAGGGAAAGCCTGAAAGAATTGCATTTGTTTAGTCTACAGAAGAGAAGATGGCGGAGAAGGAGGGAAATCAGAGCGCAATGATAAAATTCTGAAAAACGTGAGACGTAGGAGCAAATAAGGCAATAATATGCTCTCTGTGATCACTGCAGATAAGATGCAGTGGGCTTAAAATAAAGCAGGAAGGATTTAGATTGGCTGCTAGTAAAATATTTCTCCCTGCAAGAATAGTAAAGCTGAGGGTTACTGTGGCATCTCCATCACTGGAGAGCTTGAAGTGCAGCAGAGAGTGGGACCCGTCGGTGAGGAATGATTTGTCCGTGTCCCCATGGTGGGGCTACGAAGTTTCTCGAGACCCCATCTAAATCCATTTTCTGTGGTACATCCCTGTGTGCAAAGGCTGTGATGCCTGGTCAGGGGGGACTTTCTCCTGGCTCTTCAGAAACCTCATGGCCGCCCTGCCGGCTGCGGCTCAGCTCCCGCAGCACAGCCAAGCCCGGCCGGGGTTGGGGCTGGCATGGCGGGGGATGCTGGCTGGCGGATGGGCTCTGCTGTGGCCCCTGGCCCGTGCGTGACAGTCAAGCTGCGCAGGGCTGTGATCCCTACTGCCGGGCTCCCATGCAGTGAGAGAAGAATAGCTGACATGCTTGCGAGGACCTGGAACAAAGCGGGGGCCGGGCCCCACCAGCTGGGCTCCTTTCAGGCATTTCCGAGGAGCAGCTGGCCGCTGCGTGGCAGGGAAGGAGGGTGAGACATTCCTTTCTTGACTGCAAACATGTGGGTCCATCCTCTGTGGAGACGGAGGGAGTAAATCCCATCCTGCAGACACTTCGGGCAGGGCTACCCCAGTGCGATTTTGGCATCCCTCCTCATGGCATCGGTGAAAGCGGAGCAGAGAACAGGCTCTGCTGGGTGCTGGGGACGGGCTGGGGGCGATTCTCCGCACTGAGGGCGAAGGCAAAGCCCAGGAGACCAGGTCTTGCCACAAGCTCCTGTTCATCCCTTGTTGATGCTGCGGTCAGCAGGGCTACTGCCGAAAAACTGCAGCTAGTGTGATTTTTTTTTTTTTGGTTACTCTTCTACAGAGAAGTTGGCGGCTGTGTGCTGTGCTGTGCCACACAGTGGGGTGGCAAGGAACAGTGGTGCCTGGAAGGTTTTTTTTCCTCTCCAGAGCTTCAGTTTTAACTCAAGGTCCACAGACCATCGCAACCACACTTTGCTCTTTCCTAGGCTCAGGTTTGCGATTCAGGTCTGCTCCACAGGCTTTGGCCAAACTCTCCTGGCATTATCATCCTCTGTCTTCTCCTCCCAAAGCGGCGCCTTCTGGGCCCAGCTGGGCTTTTTGTGTGCTTTCCAACAAGCAGATTCTTGGAGCAGGAGCCCCGAAAAAAAGCAGACAGCTAATGGGATCTCTGTTGCCGTAATCGTGTTTCTATGAAATCTCATCCCTGAGAGGGGGGCTGCACTCACCCCGCCTGTCCCCCAGGCGCACCCACGCACCCGTGCCTTCAAGGTGTCATTCTCAGTCAGAAGGTCTTTGCACAGCTTGCTCCTGACTTGTCTGGGGCCAAGAGGGGAGGTCAGGAAGGACATGGTGACCATGGTGCCTAGCAAAATCTGGGCACGGCTCCTCCTGTGTTCAAACTAACTCAGCTGCAAGTCAGGTGCCAGGGAACTGGTACAGCTGAGCCACACAAAGCTCCGGTCCAGGCTGGTAAACTAAGACAACTCAACTGGTCAAGAAGTCTTGTGTTCAAAGCAGCTTGAGAGTCAGCTGCAGACTCACTCTGTGATTTCAGGTGACACCTCCAGGTCTTGAGCACCTCCAGAATTAGGGCAGCAATTCTTCCTGCTTCCATCCTCTGGCTGTGGGATTTCTATAGCCCAGGAGTTTCGGAGCAGGGCTCAGCATCCAGCACAGCAAGGACCTTGTTGCAGAGGATAAAGCATGTTAGGCATGTTATATACACAGTAGTAACTGCTGCCTGCCCTTCCAGGAGCTTTTTGCAGAGCAGGGCTCGGGCTCCATGCAACAATGTTTTTGATCTTGCAGAAGACCAGCGGGAAGCTCAGGGCATCCTTCACGGAGAGGAGCCATCTGCTCCATCCAGGCAGGGGCCAGCAATGGCGCCAGGCAGCTGCAAGCAGAACCCTGTGCTGGAGTAGCAGATAACCCTTGACAGATGTGCAGCCAGCACAAAGCAAAAGGAGCAAGAGAGAAGGAGGGAAAACAGCTGGAAATAGCAAGAGCTTGGAAGTGATCACGATTTATGCAGCAAATTAATGGCAACAAAAAGTTGTGATCCCTGGAAAGCTTTGCAAATCCCCCTGCTACCATTAGCTGCTGGCTCTGGAGGTGGTTTGCCAAACCAGTTCTCCATCTGGGATGATGCTGGGGGTTTAACTCGCTCCCATGCTCAACACCTGCTTAAAGCAGTGCGCTGGTGTAAGGTCGGCCGGCACCCAGCTCTGGCCAGGCTGAGTATGGAATAAAACCTGGGGTCAGGGCTGAGGCACAGGCAATGCATTTGCTTCTCAGCACTGACTCTGATGGTCTTCTCACGGGAGGCTTCCTTCCCTGTGAGCAGAACTTCACATATCCATGGCTGTAGCGGTGGGCTCCAGATAGTCTGTTAGCTGCGATTCTTGCAGCCAGACACCATCAAATGCAAATGCTAAGGGAAGGAAGCGAAGCCACCAGGGTCTTTGCAGTACGGCATTGGGGCTGGGGACCCAAGACACATAGCATTCAACGTAGTGCCATCCCTCTCAACCAAAACAAATAGCAACATATGCTTCAGTCCCAACTGAATGAACTCAGCAACACATACATATATAAAGTGCTTTATTGCAGCATCAGAATAAAGAATTCTTCTCTATGAAATTTTGTAGGAGTAAAAGACATTTTATATATATTATATATAAAACCCACAATAAACTTAAGTAGTGGAAGCTTAGAGATTCATCACTTAAATACCAGTGGGCTGGACAGAATCTTTGATGGGATATAAAAATGAACGCTTTCTTAATGTCTACTTTTCTCAGGGTGCCCTCAAAGCCTCCAGGTGTGTAAGGTGCTTGCGTGAGGAACAACACTGCTTGTTTCTCATGCTCCAGTTCATGCCTGTATTGTCCAAACCATAGAGGCAGCGAGGCAGAACACCCACTCGGCTTTCAACCAGCTTTTGGGGGTGCTCAATGCAAGAAATTTTTCTACTTGCCCTTGGACCATTTATTACAGAATATAGTTTCCTTTTGGGGGGTTAGACTGGTTGACATACCCAGTATAAAGAGGAGGAGGGTGCAAATCCTGGGTAACAGTCCTTAATATAAGAGCATTTCCTCAGAGAGCAGCCAAGCTAACAAATTGGCTGAGCTATTGAAAGTCTCCTTCAAGAAAGGCTGTTTGCAGAGGTCCTGCTTCATGCATGGGTCCAATACTGGACACTTGGCACATTTAATGGGAGGTTGTTTTAAGGAAGTCTGTGCACTGATGGTAAATAAGCTCCTCTGATAGTCTGCTGATGTTAGTGGTGACATATGATATGGGAGAGGAAATATGAAGATGTTCTGCCAAATGACAAAAGATAACAAGCTCATCTCTTCCATGGCCTCGGCCGCTCAATTTGTCTGTTTCCCATACAAACACCTCTATGTCTGTTGCTGAGCCTCCCCACACACGTCCCAGGCTCCCAGAACCAAGCCACAAGACCACTGCCACCCCCTCTTGACCACCTCTTTATGACCTACCTCTTTACCAGAAACTAGTGAGCAAATGACAATTTGGGCTAGGGAACATGTAATGGTCGTGAAAATTTACCAGGTCTCCGTGGTCTCCATCCATGCTTATTCGGTGTGTTCTCCTTCTCACCCTTTACATAACACTGGTCCTCTCAGACTGCACGCCTGTTGGGAAATGGACGGTGTCTGCCTATGTTTTGATAGCACCCATAACTGGAGTCTGGGAATACGAGTGTGGAATAATAGTTAAATAAGAATAATTCAGTGATAACTTCATTAATACTTTTGTTTTACCAGCAATGAAGTCTTAGGTACTGATGACCAAGGATGCAATATTCTATCAGTAACCAAGGCAAAGAGATCAACATACACTCAACATATATAAGACACTCCCAGACAGACTCCCCAAAGACTTATCAGACCGTGGATATTCACTGGCCCTGGAGAAAGCTCCTGCAAAAAGGACAGACCTAGCACAGGACAGTCAACCAAGGACCTCTGCACCCAACAGTGCAGATGTCCAACAGTGTCCTGCAGAAAAACATGGACTAGCCAACAGCCTTGGGTAAAACCTCTAGTCTAGAAATGACTCCATTCTTCTTTACGTGTGCTTGACTTGCTCTTTTATTTCCTCTGATGCATAAAATTTGCTAAATAAAAGCTATGAACAGTTTCTGCCAGGTTCAGCAACTGAGTTTCCAGGGATAAAGGTGCTCAGCCTAGTTTCTCTGCAGGAAACTTGGGAGCTCCCAAAATATGCTGGGAGGAACTGCCATGGACCTGTGAAAAGCTGAATAAAACCCAGGCAAGACCAAAGCGCCAATGGAGAGCACCATGATCCATGATCTGCAGACACCAGGTACTGACATTATTAGCACGTGCGTCTTCCTCCTTTGGAGCCACACTGGCTCGCCTGGCCAGGCAATGAGTCTGAGGAGCACAGGGTGCGCCCACGACTTGCTTTCTCTGGGCTGCCTCTCACTGGGGACCTGGGCAGACACAGGGTGCACCCAGCAGCACCTGGCTTGTTCCCAACTTGGCTCGGTGCTTTTTGCTCCTCTCCAGCAATGGCACGAGCGGTGGCCAAGCCGCCTCCTGCCCCCAGCAGGGCTGTGAGTAGGAAATGGAGGACTTTCTGCTGGGCCATGTCACGGGTGGTCCCGAGCACTGAAACCCGCTGGGGGTCTGCTGGGGAGCCGAGGCATGGAGGCGGGCTGGTGGTGGGACTTGCATGGGTGCTGCCACCCCACTCCCCCAAGCACTGAGGCAGAGGGGCTGAAATGCACACAGGCGGTGCCCCCCCCGTGCTGACCTCCTCTGAGGTCCACCACTGGCTTTGGCACCCAGTGTTCCCTTTCGCAGCCAAAACCGCGGTGGCAAGGCAATCTTGCAAAGGCAGCCCAGGCGGCCAGTCTCCTCCTGCTCCACACACTCCCCGGACCCATGAGACCCTGCTAAGCCTCTTCCTGCTCCTTCCCAACCCCACATGCAAAAAACCGAGGAGAGGGGAGGCCCCGCTCTGTACGCATGGCTGGGACAGCCCTGCCTCTCCCTAGGAGGACCAACCCCCAGTTTCAGAAGTAGACCAGGGTGTGCCAGGGCAGGTGTCCAGGCAAGAGCAGGCAGTTCTGCCTGCAGAAGGCCAGCTCCTCAGATGTGGCATGAAGCCAGCAGGAGCTGAGGCCATTTCACCCTGCAGACACTCAGCTTTCAGGTTGCATTGAAAGATCATAGAGAATAAAAGCAGACGGGAGCAGCCCCCCGTTCCCTTTACGCCTCCCATCCCCTGCGGCTGCCCGCGCGCCAGCCCAGGCACCCCGGGGTGCGGGACCTCCCCGGGTGGCACGGCAGGGATCGCACCATGATAACCTCTGGCACCCTCGGAAATCCGAGTGGGGCCAAGGTGCCCCTCTAAGGGGACAAGACAGATGGCATGTCCTCCCCTCTCTGCCTGGCACCCCCGAGAAGCCCATGAGCAGGGCCGGGGTGGGAGCCGGCAGTGGC
>NW_009225509.1:16348-19358 GCF_000690835.1 Fulmarus glacialis
GTAGGAGCAGGGGCAGCTGGGCAGGTCCGTCAGCACCTTGCTCAGGTACTTGGTGAGGAAGTCGCTCTTGCAGTTCAGCCACTTCTCACAGCTGTCCACCTCTGGGGGGGAGGGCACCGAAAGGGTGAGGGCACGCGCAGCCCGCACCCCGCTTTACCCAGCTGCCACTTGCCCGTGGCCTCGCCAGCACCACAACCACCAGGCAGGAGCAGCCAGGCTCCTGGGACGAGCTGGAGCCAGGCTCCATGCCCAAGGCAGTGACAGAGGGAAAGGGTTTCGTGCTGGGGCAGAGCTGCCCCTTGCAGGGGCTCTGCCCCGGGCACCCATCGCTACAGGGGCCAGGCTGGCAGCATCCCCCCATGGGAGAGGGCACGCGGCAGGCTGGCCTCAGCCACTGCACCGTAAAGCAGGACCGTGTTGTACCAGGGCTGTGAGAGGAACTGGGTTTCCCAGCATGACTGCCAAAGCCTGCACGTGGCAGTGGTTTGGGTGACTTAGGTCTGGACACCAGATGCGGGAGCCCTTGGCAGAGCCCTCCCCACCAGCCAGCTACACCCCCTGTGGGGCCTGGCACCGAAGCCCCCAGCGCAAGACAAGGCAGAGCAGAGGCTGACCTGAGTTGAACAGCTCTGTGGTGTTGTCGCTTTTGAAAGGCGTCTCCTCTGTGGGGAAGACCATTTCCCCCTCTGCTCCTTGAGAGGGAAAAAAAACCCCAAAGAGCCAGGTTGAACACCAGGAGGAGAGGTGGGTTTTTTTCCTCCGTAAGGGCACCAGACACCATCCATTTTCCACACCGTCTCCTGCCACTGCTTTGGCGACACGGCCCTGTGCTTGGAAGAAAGGGCCAGCAGCAAGACACGCAGGACAGACCCGCCCAAGGCTCTGGGTTATGCAAATCCCAGTGCATGGAGCCAGCTCTCAAAATGCCTCAGGAGAGGATTTCAAGCTCCCAGTGTGAGAGAGGTTCAAGGACTTGCACACCAAGCTGGACGCCAGCTCTACCACCCTTGGGCACCACGTAACTGCCTGGGGAGCCATGAAGCCCCATCAGAGCTTTTTCGTGGAAACAAACCCCCGTGGTCATTAGCCCGGATCACATTAAACATAACTAGTTCTTGAAGCATGAGCAATGCCCAGCCCGCAGCGGTGGGGGACCAGCCCACATTGGGGTCGGACAGTGCCCAAGCACTGGCATGGCCGAGAGCTCACCAGGGCAGCGCGGCAGGTCGCAGGTCCTTGACTCTGTCGCTGTGCAGGCATAGCCACAGGACCGGGTCCTCTTCTGGTTGCCACTGCCACAAGTGGTGCTGCAAGGCGACCACGGGCTCCACTCCTCCTCATCTTCATAGTCTGTGCACGGCAGGGGAAAGGCAGAGAGTGGTGGACCTCAGCAAAGCCTCAGCAGGAGGGGAGCTAGCAGCTACCCGGGACCTCCCTCAGCTCTGCCCTGTCCCTGGCATGTCCTTTACAGGGACGCAGGGCCAGCGCTGCCTGGGGTACGTGGAGGTGCCCGGCCACGTGATGCCAAGGGCCAACCCTGTCCTCGCTGGCAACCCCAGGGAAGCAGTCCCTGAGCAAAGGCTCTCGTTCTCACAGTTTTGCTCATGGTTGTACTAACCCGACAGGCATTGCTGCCCATCCCCATCCTCACCGAAACTGCCCGATGCACTGGCCATGATGCTGAAGCAAAAGCTGTTAGCAAAGGTTGACTGGTTTTGGGCTTGTGGCCAGGAAGCTGCAGGAGGGAGCTGCTGTGCTGCCCTGGCCTGTCTGCCCACCGGCACCTGCCCTCTAGCCCTCTGCAGCTCCTCTCCTGGGGCGTGCCCAGGTCTGTGGCAAAGGCTTCTGGCACTGGTGTCACCGCAGGGACCTGAGTCAATGGCAGCAGCACTTGCCATTAAACATTTACACTGTATTCCGCATCTGAGTATGCCTTTGCTAGAGTCCACGCTCCAGACTGATTACATGCAAGGGCAATTCCCGCTGGGATGCTGGCGTGTCTGACCGCTGGCAGCCCCAGCTGGGTGCTGGCCTTGCTCCTCAGCGTGCTTGCTTATTTTTTAAGTAGGAGCTGAGCACCAGCGTGCTGTGATCCCCGGTGCAGGGCTACTCCCCCTGCAGCGAGCCAGGGGTGCGGGTCAGGCAGGGCAGGGGAGGGCAGTGCCACTCTTCAGGGCAGCTGCGCACACCCAAGAGGACTCACCGTAATTATATTTTTCCTTAAAGATCCAGTTCTTCTGCCCAGGCCACCGCTGGTCCCAGTCACCTCCCACTCCACTGAGTATGGACTCCTCCTCCTCATACTCTGCTGTGTAATCTTCCTCCTCCTCATCCTCTTCCTCCTCCCTGTCCCCTACATCCAGGTTGTCATCTTCTTCCTCCTCTTCCTCCTCCTCCTCCTCCTCCTCAGCAGGATCGGTGTATTCCCAGAAGAGGGGCCAGAAGAGGTCCTTGTGGGACAACCACTCAGAGGATGTCAGGGACCAGTCATTGCTTGTCTCCTTCAACAAGTCCATCTCCATCTCAGCCTGAGGATCATCCACCACTTCGATGGTCACCTGGAGGCCAGATATGAGGTAGGGCAGTGAGCCGGGGCACAGCCCTGGGACAGAGCTACCATGCACTTATTCCCAGCCCAAGAGGCCACAGACGCTTTGGGCTACAGGACCACGTGATGAGTGCAAGAGGTCTCGCCTCGTCTGGAGAGACTGAGCAGGGGCAGAGCGGGAGGCGCAGGGGGGCTGGTGGTCACCCACAGGAACCAACACAACCCTCAGAAATTGAGAGGTCACCCCCATGGGAGCATTTGCTCCTGCTCTACAGAGAGGGGCTGTGGGGGGACAGGGAAAAGGCCATGAGCAAATTTCTCTGGCAAGGAGCTTGTCTGTGCCAGCTATTTGCATCTGGTAGTTACCAAGAAGACAGATGGCAGCGGCCACATGGACCCTGCTCATGAGATCCTTCCTCTTAGGGAACCAAATGAGGCTGGGGAGCACATACAGTGCTCTCC
>NW_009225510.1:0-213 GCF_000690835.1 Fulmarus glacialis
CAGGGAGGGACGAGGCGGCGCGAGCCGATCGCCAACAGGGCAGTTTCCCACCACCTTTCCCTCCTCCCCGAGTCCCCTTGGGGCCTGGGACGAGGACTGGCTTTGATCCTCCTCTGGCTGGCCCTGCCCCGAGAGCAGAGACCGCGCACAACTCGCTGCACAGGCTCAGCCCCAGAGGGCAAGCGGGCAGCAGCTGCCTGCCCCGCTCCCCTC
>NW_009225510.1:763-3205 GCF_000690835.1 Fulmarus glacialis
ACACGCCACGAGGGAGGCGAAGAGCAAAACTCACACGGTCCCCTGTCCCCAGCACTGAGCCCTTGCTGGGGTCTGCACCCCCACTGTCACCTCCCCCAGCACCCAGCCTGGCACCAGCCTCCCCGTGCTGAGCAGTTTTCAAGGGCAGGAACACACACAGCACTTGTTTCCCCTCTGCCATGGAGGTATACAACCCCGTCCCACCAGACCAGGACTCCTCCCTCCCTCGTAACAGCCACAACCCAGACTCCTGCTTTTACCAACCCAGACTCCTGCTTTTACTATCTTCTTCCCACAAACAAGCAAGGGTCGGACTTTCGCATGGCTGTTGTGAAGGAGTCAGCCCCAACCTGCCCTCCCCGGCTTCACACAGCAGAGACCAAAGTCCTGGAGCTGGAGAATCCAGCCCGAGCTGCAGCAGCCAACGAGGATTTCATCACTCAGCCTTGCCCCAAGTCTCGCAGCTCCTGAAGTGGGTCTGTCCAGCCTAGGAGGACTAGGAGAAATAGAGCAACTTTGTACTTGCCCTCAATTAACGAATGACCTATTTAGAAGAAAATCTGGGCTAAGTGGGATGAAGGAGCTGGAGCCGACTGCTTAGGGGTGGCATGGCACAAAACAGGCTGAGCCTGGGAGCTCCAGATTCGTACGGGACAGAGAAGCCAGTTCAGAGCGTTTTAAGAAATGCCCTAAAAGTTTTTATAGCTGGGGAAGAAATACTCAGTCTGGAAACAACCTCACACTGCACCCTCCTTCCCAAGTCCACCAGTGAGGGGACGTCCCCTGCCACCAGCCAGAGCCCAGCCAGCCCCGGTGCCTCAAAGGCAGGTAGAGGCACCAGGAGAGAGGCGCAGGGACAGCCCATTCAGCAGCAGTAAGGAGGCTCTCAGCTCCTCTCCTGCCAGGGGCCATGGTGATGCTCCCAGCTGGGAGATGGGAGCTGGGGGGCCAGAGCCTCCTCACAGTGCACGAGTGGGTATTCCCGGGGGGGGGGAGGAAGAGCCAGAGTACGTGTTCGCCTGATGAAATCCTGCCGACAGCGAGAGTGGTGTTTCAACTGTATGGCAGCTTTGAAAGGTAGGCGTTGGTCCTGCCCAGCAAGCGTGTTAAAAGGAGAAGTGCTTATCTAACAGGACATGCTAGTCAGATGCGTATCTCTCCTTCTAGAGATGGCGTTGCCCCAAGCTGGCAGCCTCCCCTTCTGCTCCGGAGCCTGGGAAAGCCAACTGCCCCAGACCAACCCCGGCAGGAGCAGACACCGCACCTCGGGGCCTCTCTGCAGGAAGGAGACTGTGTGGCAGCTCACACATTTTAAGCCAAAGCACTTCCCACGCTGCGCTCAGCTTTCCATCAGCAACACCTCCACACTCCAGCTATCAGGCACAGCCAGGCTAGACACTAGGGATTTACCATGCTCCTCCTGATGCAAGCTGAAGCAACGAGCAGCTTCTTCTCTCCCCCCCTGAAAGAAAAGTGGTGTTATTTCTTGAGCTGGACTGCGGAGGCCCAGGAACCGGCTGGGTGGGTTTGAGAGGGCAGCCAGACTGAGCTGTGTTATCTGGCAGATATAAAATGGTCTCTTTTAATACTTCATTTTGAACCTACGTGCAAAGCACCACAGACATTTGCCTATGCCCCAAATGGCAGCAACAGGTTAGCCAAGCTGGCAGAGACACGGCTGATCCGGCAGACCCAGAGAGGAGGCAAGCCCTGACCCAGCTCTGCCGCGCTCTGCCCTTGCCTCCAGACCACCCGTGTCTCCTTTACGGGCTCTTGCAGCAGAGGTGTTGAAACACTTCAGCCGGCCTCCAGCACCATTGCTAGCCTGGCACAGCCGCACCTCCAACCCCGCCTCTGCACTCGGACAAAGCACTGCAGAAAACCTTTTTCTTGGGGGAAAAAAAAGATATGGCAGGTCCCCCAGCAACTGTCCCACTTGGGGCACAGCTCCACAGACTGTCACAGCCCTGGCAGCCAGGCACAAGGATGATCTTAAGGCTTCAGCTGCTTTGTGTTCACCTAAGACCATCCACAGGGGGGGTTTAGCAGTATCTGGGCTTTTCCCACAGCGGCTGCTGGGGCTCAGCTGCAGGTGGCAGGCCCAAGGACGGCAAGGAAAGGCAGCACAGAGCTGGCCCTGCTGAGGACATCCCCAGCTTTCCCATGCCCCTGGGCACGGTGACATGCAGGCTGGGAGCAGAAAGAGCTGCCGCAGCAGTTTCGGTACTATCTCTGCAGCAGCTGCCCCCACGGAGCCGGGATGCTCGTGGCTGTTGCCCGTCGTCAGTGAGGACCTGGACAGGGCAGTGGGGAGCAGGGTGCAGAGGGGACCGAGCTCTGGGTTGGACCACTGCTTTTGAACCCACTCCAGAGCAGACATGCAGGTCTCCAGACGAGGACAACACCCTGAAGACGCCAGCAGCCAGCTCCAGGGCAGCTGGA
>NW_009225510.1:3222-4940 GCF_000690835.1 Fulmarus glacialis
GGTTCAGCTTTTAGCTCCCAGGATGTTGGCAGGGAGGCTGAGATCAGGACTTCAGCCCCGGCTCTCGATTACCACGGTGAGAATAAAAGCAGCCGTAGATCTACACAGGAGGCTGCCCTGCCCTTCTAGAAATGCAATTCGGGCACAAGCACTTCTTTCCTGGAAAGTGTTCCCTGGGGTTTGGGATTCCTTCCCATCCCACAAAGCTCCCCTCGCAACACTGATCCTGAGTACCCCGCATTCCCCCAGGACCAGGGCTCAGCCACATTAAG
The DNA here is from genome assembly GCF_000690835.1 of Fulmarus glacialis. Taxonomy (NCBI): domain Eukaryota; kingdom Metazoa; phylum Chordata; class Aves; order Procellariiformes; family Procellariidae; genus Fulmarus; species Fulmarus glacialis. The sequence continues at coordinate 3,495 of NW_009225510.1, forward strand.
CAGCTGGCAAGTTGTTTAGAGGAACAGGATTGCCAGGAGGCTGCCCTGCCCTTCTAGAAATGCAATTCGGGCACAAGCACTTCTTTCCTGGAAAGTGTTCCCTGGGGTTTGGGATTCCTTCCCATCCCACAAAGCTCCCCTCGCAACACTGATCCTGAGTACCCCGCATTCCCCCAGGACCAGGGCTCAGCCACATTAAGCAGCTGGCAAGTTGTTTAGAGGAACAGGATTGCTCCTACCACTGCTTTCCTCTCCCACTACCTGCCAGAGGCACAGCCTGCCAGCACTGGAGGTAACAGCCCCACTGCAGCCCCGCATGTGCTAGAACCTCGCAGGCTTGCCACCATGCTCCACCATGTCATGCCTAGGAAGAGCCAAGCATGCAATAGGCTTGTTGTGCCCTGCTTGCCCTAGTATCTTTGTATTTGAACTTTTTCCTAGATGTTACAGGTGTTTGATAGGCACTGTGGCCCGAAGGGATGCTGCAGCTCTGGAACCCTCTGTGTGGGGCTGCCCAGCCCCAGGGAGGCTCAGCACATGGCTGCTCCGGCAGCAGAGCTCCTTTGGGCAGCCAAACGGAATGCTGGGGGAAGAAACAAGCCACCTCCTGCAGCCAACAGCCCCCTGCTCCCTGGGCTCAGGCAAGAAGCCTTGCAGAGGGTCACCAGTGTGTGCTGCACGCCTGGCCGGGGCAAAGCAGGCTGCTCTTGCCCATGAGCTGGGGCTCCCCATGTCCCAAGCGCGGGGTCATTTGCCCTTCAAGCCAGGTCCCTCGCTGCTGACCCGTCTGCTGAGCTCCACCGGGCACAGCTGTGCCCTGGTTCCAGGAAGGGGGGGCGAAGGGCAGTCGGCCCCCCCGCTGCTGCCTTTGCTGTGTTTACCAGTCACCCAGCAACCCCGCCGAGGAGAGCAGCACCAGCTCCGCTTTCACAGCCTACCCGGCTGCTGAATCCCTGGGAACAGCAAGGCAGGGGAGAAAGGTGGGAGGCCAGCAAGCAGGTGGTACCAGGCTTTCCCTCACCAGCGGGCAGGGACCAGGCAACACCTGAATGGGGACGGGGCAGCTCCACCAGGACTTCCCAAGGAGGGGGACACACCAGAGTCCTCTAGGAAAGAGGAGCAGGCGGCTGCCTGCACAATTTTGGCACTGGGACGTGGCTTGTGCTAGAGCAACTGCTTCCTCCCCCTGCTCCCCGCCCTGTGAAGGGCCATGAATACATTTAAACACACCCTGTACTGCGCATCCTGCAGTCGCCCAGGTGTCCCTTGTCACCCATGTTCAACTCCTTCCTTGGAAATGCCAGGCCAGGAAGAGCTGCCCAGCCACAACTGCGCCAGTCAGTCCAGCGCCATGATTCCACCTCTCCGCAGCCACCGAAGGGATCCTGCCCACGCAGCTGCCCCTGCCTGCAACCGGGGTTCTGGGAGACACAGGACAGGAGTGGG
>NW_009225510.1:5285-16790 GCF_000690835.1 Fulmarus glacialis
CCCCCGGGTGCGCCCCCTGCCTGCACCTGGGCTGCTGGGAGACCCAGGACAGGAGTGGGAGCAGTGGGCTGACAAACCCCGACAGTCTTTCACTAGGAAAGGCTGAGCGCAGCACAGATCGGACCCCGTGAGCTGTTTGCATGTCGGGAAGCAAAAACAAGCCACTTCCAATCAGCATCAAGTTCCCAAGCCCGTGCTTTGCCTCCTGGGAACGCGCTGCCAGACGCTGGCAGAGCCTGGTGGTTGCTGGCACACGAGCCCCAGCAGCGGGCAGAGCACGGCTCCACGCCCAGCTCACATCCCACCTGCGCTGCCCTGCGGCTGGGAGCCCCCCACCAGCAGATACAGGGCAGGTCAAGAGGTGCAATGTAAAAAGCTGTCAGTGAGAGGGAGAAAGGTCACTGAGCAGTGACTTATGTCCATAATCAGTTTATGGGATTTGTTAACAGCTTCAGGCTAGCCAACCGGGAACTCGCCACAACGACGTCAGCTCAGCTTTAGCACAGCAGCACCTTCCCACGCCGGGGGTGTAACGCAGACAGGGTTTATTGATGCTCCTCGGTTACCCAGATGCAAGCAGCACAGCAGGGCCATTGTAGCACAAGCCCATCTAATAAAAGCCATCAGCTAATACTTCCTGGGGAGCCCAAGGGAAGAATGGCCACAGCTGGGTTCCTCGCCTTTCCTCCCCCAGAAGAAAGGGGTCTCGGGAAGGAAGGTGAGCGCTTCCAGGATACAGTGCCGTGCAGCAGGAGTTACCTGAGGTCCAACCCACATAATGCAAGTGCCAGCCCCGAAGAAACATGAACACACACTCCACCGTGCAAACACTCCTGATGCTGCTCGCGGGCTTCACCCCACCAGGTAAGCCCAACCCAGACATGCCTGCTGCAAACAGTCCTGGCCCAACACCAGCTGCTGCCACGCCGGCAGCCACCAAGGAGGAGGAACGAGCTCAGCGCAAGTCAGAGCTGTGCCGGGGGGAAGCCTTTGGCACACAAGAACAAATCTATTTGCTGCCTAAGTGATTTTTCTCAGCTCAAAGGACTTGCACCAGTTGCTTTACCTCTCTGCTCTCCTCCCCCACTGCCTGACTGTACCTGCCTGTACGCCAAGGCAGGCAAACGCCTCCTTGCTCCTCTCTGCCTGGCCTGGGCAAAGCCCTACCTACAGCTGCCACCAGATGAAGATCTGGCAAATCCTAGCAGCAGAGGCCAGCCAGCTTGGTCCAGCTGCAGACCAGCAATAAGAAACTGCTTTTGAAGCCCAGAGCCAGCTGCAAGCCCCAAGCTGGTCCTGGGCTCAACCCACTGTACCTACGTGGGGGCAGCAGGATTTGTGAAAATTCAGTCCTTGTAATCGTATAGAGATGGGCTCTAGGATCTTTAAAATTACCCACACTGCCAAGAAGTGGTGTTACCAGTTGGTGTACAAAAACCACAAGAGAAGCATGTGCAGCAGTGAGGGCGAGCCAGACAGACATCAGGGTGAGCTATGCTGAGGAGACCAGCCTTAAACCCCTGGGGTTCTCAGTTAAACACATCTGATGGTCTCATCTGGAAGAGTCCCACTGTGCTGCTTTGGCAGCAGTATGTGCCACAGCAACACACAAGGGACTCATCCAAGGTACGAGGAAGGGAAAAGGAAGATTTGTTCATTGTGCCCCTGGTCTGGTGGACATGTGGTCCCACAAAACACAGCTGAGTCATGCAGATACCACTGCCCCACCTCTGCCACTTATCTGAATTGTGCTGAGTCAAGCACCTGCCCTGTGTATTTACAGAATAAGGCCCAGATTTATCATTACACGCAGGGGTTTTGACTGCAACAAGGAAAGCTCAAAAGCCAGTCTACCCTGTACGACAGCATGTACGCTCCTTCAAGGTCTTCCGATGATCTCAAATTGCTTTCGTTCAAAAAAAAGTTCAAAGTCTGTCACCTGCAAAGTAGCTCAAGGCTCAGTATTATTTCAAGGATGGTGGAGAACAGGGAGCAGCGCAGGGAGCCAAGAGCCTGCTCCTTGGGACACAAGCAGTGCACACAGCAGCTCTGAAAAAGCTTCTCCGTCAGCTACGCATATTGATGCTATCCTTCAAACTCAGAGAGGGAAAGAAATGAAGTTAAGACCAGCTGTGTTTACAAAAAAAAATCCACATTATCAAGAGGAACAAAAGGCTCCTGGGGAGGGGAGGGAAAACAGAACAGTTAGGACTGAGTGTGCTCAGGTACTTTCAGAAGCAGCCCCTGATATCAAAATGCCAAGCTGTTCTCTGAAAAAGGAGCTACATCACCTTTGCAGTTATTTTATGGACAAAAATACTTGGAAACCTAATCACTCAAGCCTGGTGTGAGAATACGCCCTAGCTCCTCCCGATTTCCAGCTACCTGAATTCAGCACTAGCAATAGTCACATCTAAGAACATCTCACATGATGCAAAAAGTCAAGCTAGCATCTTGAAAGATTTCACACCTCTAGTACTGAGCTTTGCAAAGCAGCTGAACCCACTGTGGTTCCTTTGAAAACAAGGGGACAGTCCTGTGTGTTGGACACAGCCTTCCCTTAACACACCACTTTTCCTTCACGGTTACGGACAACACAGTCCTGGGTCTATTTTGAAAAGCTTTGTTAATGCAGCTGAGAACGATGAACATCCTTGTGTCCTAGGCACAACAGTCAATCTCAATTCTTTGCATACAGACCTGGTACCACCCTCCCCCCCTTCCTTTTTAGCCCTGGATAACAAGGATTACATTAAAGAATCATTTCCACATTAGAACACGCCATGAACGCAGTCCTTCCACCCAGGCCCCATTAGGAGGGTGGGCACTTCCTCTGTGTCATCCCTTGCCTCATGTTTCCAGAGGCATTAGTGCTCGGAGCAGACAGCTCTTCCTCCCAGCCCACTCTTCCTTTTTGTCTGGAGCCTGCCGTGCTCATAAACTTGTATTATGACATCAAGCTGATATGAAATCATGATGATTTCACTGCGATTAAGTAAGGAGCAGATGGGGCTGACAGAGCTGGCTAAGCAACAAATCTTCTGAATTGGAGAACGCTGTCAAGAGAAATTAAAGCCTTATGCAAAAAGCCAACTTGGGATCACAGAAAAATTCCAGCTGGAAGGGACTGCAGGGAAGCATCTAGCCCAACCTCCTGCTCAAAGCAGCGCAGCTACAACTTAGGTGCCTTCACCTCTGCTGCAGTCCGTTTTAGGAAAAGCACAGCACACAAAGCACATACAAGTTCCTGCAAGTTGTAAGCAATGCACCTGAAAAAGCCAACTGAGAGAACAGGCAGAACAATGCAATAGCAGAGTGAGTCGACATGTAAGCTTGAAAAATAACCCCCGTACAGATAGAATTCAATAGAAATCAGCAAAACAAACTAGGATGGCACATACTGGACAGGCTTGACACACCTACCAGAAACACATCTAGTTTTCAGAGACTGACAGTGTTTTCAACACAGCAAGGGCTTGAATTCATCACTTACTACCAATACCCAACACCACGCAGAACAGTAGGCAAGGCAGCAAGAGTGACGTGGCTAATGTTACTAATAACTGAGACCTAGAGCAGTCTGTCCTTCTTTCAGAGCCTTTTATGGGAGAAGAGAAAAAGGCTCTCAATTGCTTGTAACAAGGAATGGCTTAAATAGGTTAAAAATAATGAACCAGTATGCTGCACGTATGAGCACTCCACACTCCAAATTAAGCAATCCTTTAAAAGGTGGCCTTAGGACGCCTCTCTGAGTTCTTATAAGGAGGTTAATAAATTGCTTTGAAACCCTGTACACAGCTTAGTAAGATGACTAAGAACCTGTTGTCACAGCCTAGTATCATTACCTGAATTCTAGCACTTTCCAGGCAGCATGAGGTTGTAATGACTTTGCATCAGGACAGTAGATAAGAGTAAACCTCCCAACACAAACCTTTGCAGAGCTGCAACCAGAAGTCAAGATCCACATAGTTTTTAATGCTTTCAGTTTTAAGTCTTTGTTACAAACCAAATAGATTATACAGCAAATGAGTGTTCAGTATCACAGCATCTCTTTAAGGAAGGTTGCCATTTTGTCCATTGTTCAGCATGTCTGGTGCAGGCTGATTTTCTGCAAAGCAGCACGACACAGCTGACAGTTTAAGCTCACACTTCTGTGCAGAAGTAAACGCTATTCATGTCTGAAAGACTAACCGGACTCCATATTCCTCCGAAGGACAAGGCTTGCAGTTGTAAGAACTACAAACCAATGCATTTTGACACTCCAAGCATATGAACTGTTCTTGCTTACAGTGCTTATCAAGGGCAGTTTTGTTTCTAAAATTTGACAACCCTCCTCAAAGCCATGAGTAAATTTAATGGACAGAGGAAATAATTTCTTCTCCTGAAGCCAAATGATTTCCTCTGACTTTCGAGTATCTCACATCAAAGCAAGAAAAGTGGTGCCAAAACAATTCCAAGCAGCCACTCTGAAAACAGCTGCCAAGAAGGCATTTCATTGATGCTTCTTCCCCTTCTGCCAACACACGTTGTCAGATGCATTGCCTAGACAGTAGAAATCATATATAAGGACATAACATAGTATTCTAGATACCAGTTCTTAGAAACATACCAGTTTTCATGAGACACTGCTTGTAAAGCATCCTTATTCGGATGGGGCAATACTCAGTCTAGAAAAACATCCTAGCCAGAAAAATGAGCTACATTTTCTTCTTCCACCTTCCAGGTAACAGAGAGAGACCGCTCTGACTCAGAAGACGAGTTTCCAAACGCGCACTGATATCTCTGAAGCCCGGCAGACTTTTTGCCTCCCTGTACTCCCAGATATCTATACAAATGTTTATTAGCACACAATGTTCTCCAGCTGAAGTTTAACATCTTCTGAGGGCAGATCCTTCTCATAAAGAGAGTATGCATAGTGACTGCACGAGAGTGCGGCCTTGATCCAGATTACCACTCCGTGATGACAGAGAGTGCACAGTGTAAGTATTATGATCTTGGAGAAACGGGTTTTCAAAATGAAAAGACCTTTTCAAACAGTAAAAATATGAACTGTGAGCAGGAACTCTGCTTCATGCATGGAAACTGTCTAAAAAGCTAACATACAAACAACATTTACACAATAGGCATCTGGCAGCATTTTCAGACATTTTTTTTAATTTATTCTGACATGCTATAAAGGAATAAATTACACTGTTAAAGAATTACCAGCAATAAAAGTACTTCTTTCTTTCAGCTGGGCTAGAACAGGAGTGAGAAGGAAGACAGCCTGGGGCAGTAACCAATGTGAACTCTGCATGGTGCGAGGCTGTCCCCAAGAACAAGAGTAAATCTGGTCATATCCACTTCACAAGAACTTGAAAGAAAATGCCTTGGTTTAAAGCCATCCAAATACTCCATTCAAATTTTTCTCAAAACTAGCAATCACAAGTCAGTCCAGCCGATGCATGACATGGCAATGCTTGGAGGCTGCCAATACCGGGTCTGCAAAAGATGCCGTTTCATTTTAAAAAAATCCAATCTTAGTGTAGAGGGGTGGTCTCAAACAACAAGTTATAAAAATGCAAGACTGCCCCTTCCCCCTCAAGGAAAAAATACAAAATTTATTTAAAAACAAAATGAGGAAGAGTTACAACACTAAATCTAAAATGATTTAGAAAGAAATATGACTTCTTTTGCTTAACAAGTGGCCTCGAAACTTGGTTTAAAAACAGGGTAATGTAGATTTCTTAAACTGAATTAACAAGGCAAATTAAAAAAAAAATCTCATTTCCTTACAGAAACAGTTTTTAGTTTTTAATGAACTTGTAAACAAAAAAGCTCCCGCTTCAAAATAAAAACAAAATCCCAGATCATATAGATGTTTACAGTGATTACATTTATCTAAGCAACTTACATACAGGTTCAGTTGTAAGATGTTAACTAAATTTTGTGACAAATATGCTGTTTTTCCTTTTATACCAAGAACATTATAGAGTTAATGCAGAGTCCTAAAGATTATCTAGTAGTCGCTAAGTTTCTCTTAAGTCTTCACTTTAGATGCTGTTGTTTCTAGCACAGGTAAGCAGGCAGAGTCTTTCATACGCTTAAAAACTGGAATCTTTGGTTACTACCATGTCAGCTGGCTTGGTATGTTGCACATAGAAGCCAACAACTTTAAGAATGTTTTAAGTGTACAACTTTCAAAACCCAGGGAGGAATAACCAGAAAAGAGTGCACAATTGTGAGCATTTACAATTATCACAACTGTTGCTGAAGACTGTTCATGCCATTCTTCCAAAACAATGAGATCTCATAAGCAGTGTAGTTCAAAGTAAAAAGGTAACAAAAATTGGCATATGCACAATTTTCTCCACTTGTGTGTCAACCATTAGTTAACTTTTCCACTTGAAAAAAATGCAATAGAAAACTGGACACCATGTTTCACTATCTCAGTAATATTCACAATTACAGCTGCTACAACTCAAAGTGCAGCATCATTGACACTGCCCAGAGCCAGTTTATACTGATATTAAGTTCTTTACACCAAGTAAATGGTTGCCCACAGCCACTGGCAAGTGTACGTATGAACTAAAATTTCTAGGATTTGGGGAGTGACAAGTCCTGCTCCGATCTGCTCTGCTTTGTCCCATCCTCGCCATGCTCAGAAACCTGCAAGATAAACACAAGGGCAACTTACTGATACGGGATGAAAATGAGAAACAGCCTTCACAGTAGGAGAATTAAACATCAGTTATGGTCATTCAAAGGGGAAAATACTGCTCCGTCTCAGAATTGCAGAGTTCCTGGTGTCCATTTCCAAAGCTAACCAGCATTTGCCACCACCCTTTAGCTCAAACACACACATCTCTCTCACACCTACTGCTGCACTGAAAAACATGCTTATGCACCAGCTGGATGCCACATTCCTCAAATAGGAATTCAGACCAACAGTTTGAAAACAAGATGTGTTATTGCCACTAGGAAGCAGGATGTAATTTCATAGGATTGTTTTCTACTTGTCTGCAGTGTCTCATGTTTATATCCTTGAATGTCAAACTGTCATCTGATTGCAGTGGTGCTCTTCAGAGACGCAGTACAGCAGAGTGTCACACAGACAGAACGAAAAGGAACAGGAATAACTTACCTTACAGTAACTGGTGTTCACTACATGCTCACATGTACGACGCAAGCAAGAACCTTTGACAGTGACTAGGAACCCAGCATACCTTCTGTCCTTGGAAGGACAAGTGAAACAACTCATGTGACAGGGGAGGTGGGGCGTCAAGAACAATTCTTTTGAAGTTCAGTACTCCAAATGACAAGTTCAAGACATTGTGGAAAAGGGAGAGTAAAGGAATACATACAAAAATCTCAAAGAACCAGTTACTGCAAGCTAAGCCAGTCTTCTCTTCATGTGACTGCTTATATACTCATTTCTGGTGACTCAGGTAGTACCACTGTGCTTTAAAGAGGTAACAGGAGTCTCGACCAAAGACTACTTTGCCAAGCAAGTTTCCGTTCTGGATGCCCTCCAAACAGCACGGTATTCTGTTGATCTATGAATTCATCTGAGCAACAGCTCTGAGTTTTTGCAACAGAAATCTCCTCACAGTGAAATATAGACAAAGCTGACCTCAGCTATAGCTTGTGTTGTCATCCAGAGAGAAGCAAGTGCAAACAAGCCTTAAACATAGCCTGACATTCAAACAAAAATGTATCTGGATAGTACCCAGAAGACAGCTTTAACTCTTCCAGAATAGGCTACAGGTAATTTAGAATAGATTCAATAGCTTTGTTTGAACCCAATCTTAATGCACTGAAGCACAATTCTCTTCATCCAGTACTAGCAATTCTAAAAAAAAATCCTGCACCAGAATTAAGATACACATTCCCACTTGAGCACAAATTCTCACAGAAACCCCAGTGATTCCTTAGTTCCACTGGCATAAAGTTATCCATAATCCTTACTTGATGCATTTAACCGGAAGTTACACAGTTTTTCCATTTAGTGTGTGCAGCAGTGAACATTGATTCATCATTTGAACCACTTTCTCCATCAAATCAGCCAAAACTAAGTCAACAAAGGAGAAGTGTGCTCCCAGTGCGGAAAGAAACAGATCAACTCATTGCTTTAGAAGCCTGGACATTTCAAATGAAAATAGGATCCTAAACCTGAGGACAAAGGACATGCTAACAAATGATATGCTGCTATTTTTTAGAATACCTCAAATCCAAGGTATTACGGGCAACAGAATGCCCAACTCTACAGAGAGCAATAGGGAACTAAATTCAACCCACAACATCCTTTGCAAGTCCTTTTAAGACTACATAGAAGTGTTCCCAAACACAGCTGTCAAATGAAATGTTGAGACATTCATGTAGCACACACCGCTTTGCCAGAATGAAGAACATGCTAAAGAGTTTATGCCAGCATCTCTCTAACAAATCTTCAACATATACAGGGGCAGCTCAAATCTGCACATTCATCACTACTTGTCCCTCCGGGGTGTTACCCAAAACTTTGATAATCTCTATGCTACGTGAGGGATACTCAGATTGCTTTATTATTACCATAGCTGCAGATTTGATCAATGGGGGAAGAGTAACTGTACTGTCATATTCTAAGAAGCTCCTCTACTTGAGAAGTGTTCAAACTTTTTCTCTATTAAGTAGCTGCAGAGACATGCAGTGAAAAGTATTTCGTTGTCAATTGGCTAAATCTCAAGTAGTGAATTAATAGTCTGTCCTGAGAAATATTGCCACGACCACAGGCGTCCAGTGAATGCTAATGGGACTGCTGACAGGCTTACAGAACTCTACACTGAAGCAAATTAAAAACATCTCTCACAAATGGAACTGATAGACTTTATCCTGGAGATTGACTGCTTGAGTCAGTTTTATGACTGAAGGAAGCCAACTATAAGCATTGTTACAAATCACACCTGAACAACTGCTGCACTGTCAAGAGATCAAGAGCTAAACTTCCCAGAGTCAGCAGAGAAGCTGTGTCTGTTGAAACAGTTCACCTCTCCCAAGTTCAAAAACAGCTGATCTTGCTATTACAAAAGACACTGTACAGGGTTCCAGAGAGGGACAGGGTAAAAAAAAAGAAAAAGAGGCCATTGACAGAACAGGCTACCCCGGAACCAAACAGAATATTCAGCCTGAATAACCTATAGGACTCAGTGAGATGGTTTAGTATGGATCTGGGTTAAGGCAGCCAGGAATATCTATAAATGAGCACACTGTCCAAACAATCTAAGTCATGTAAGTCTCTGGACATTGTTTGAAAGAATTAAGATTTCACCACCCTCCCCATATACACATCTTCAATAGCACTTGCACTTTATACAGTATACTGTAAGATTTTAACCAATAGATGTAAACTGCTATTTCCAGTACTCTCGTTAAAGTCGATATAGTTAACAGAGGGGTATAATTTGATACCATGAAGCCTTTTAAGCTACTTCAGCATAGGCTTTGCTACAGCGACTACATGAGAATTTAACTGAACTCTGGAAAAAATAATCAGGTATTTCATTAATCTTCAATGTGACAGCAACATATAAGCCACACAGCCTCCTGCTTGAGCTTAGCTGGTTTCAGAAAAATCTTCATTAACAGGCAATATTCCCCACAAAAAGGCATGTAGGATTTTAGAAATCTGGAATCTTTACTTTGATGAAGAGACTAAGCTAACAATTTTAGGAAGCTGGGGAAGTCTTCAGATGTTTGACAAGCACTACTCTTAATGCTTTGCTGACATTACAGCTTTATCGATCCAAAGGTCACAAGCCTTCTCTTCATGATGGGGAGAGGAGGAAGTCATTCCCCCAAAAGGCTGTTACTCCATGCAAGAGCCAATGAAATTCTGCTCGAAACCCAGCAACTTCTCCACAGCTATAGCAATGGGTCTCGTTACCAAAGGACAGTACGATGAGGAATGTCCATCAAGAAACAGAAATGGTCTATAAGGTTAAACTGCAACACAGCTTCCCCATTACTCATGCTTGTCAGTCAGCTGCAGCTTTGCACTCTGTCACTAAATCATCACTAGAAGGTGGAGGCAGATAATCATTATAATGACCTTTTCTTCACTTACAGTATAGCACTTGGTCAGAGACCGCCTCAGCCAGGAGACTACCACATTAAACCTCAGCATACTTCACCAGCAAAACAGTATTTCAAGTGCATACAACTTGATTTCAGGGCAGCGTCCGTTTACAGATCATCACCTCCTGCAAGACCTTCACTTTAAGCATGAGCCCTTGTGAAGAATCCACGTTTTTGCTCAGATTATTTCCTCCTGCTCTAACAGCCAACCTCTCCACACCCCAACATCGGGCTGGATTCAGTAGTGGGCTCTGAACTCCAGTCAGAGCTTCTGTATTTCAGGAAGCAATCTATGCCTGGGTGCTTAATTACAGAGTCTGCTACCTACCGGTGTTTCAGCTGAAGGAACTGGTTTACAGCCTTCAGTGTTGTAACACCTGTCGGCTCCAGCAAAACAAGTTGAACTCTTTATGCCACAAAGAATCTGACATGTAATGGTATCCTACAGAAATTTTTTTTTCTTCAGGAAAACCATTTCAGACTGAGTCTTGGGAAGACCAGCAGGTATTTTACTTCTTCATTTTTCTGGATAAAGTGTTTTATTTTTGGATAGCTATTTTGACTAAAGCCACCTGGTAATGTTTGAATGCTGCCACAATATATGAAAAACAATGTTTGATTAGTTTATTGTAAACACTTCTGCATTTCTTTGACTTCCAAGTCTGCCATGTTAGCTTAACATATGATTTTATACATATAAAAATGATAGTCAAGACAAGAATGTACTGAAGAGTACCAAGTACTAGCAATACCTCAGTACGTAATTCAAACCTAGCTTCTCTATTCTCACTCGAACAACCTCATTAGCTTCAATTTTATCCACAGCTCATCTTGAGGAATCAGTTTCATTACGAGACTGGCTGTAATAGTAACTAGCTGTAGCAGTTTCATTCTAGTGACTTACTAGACTAACACTGGCAGGTTTACATCACAAAAAAATTTTAAAAGCTTCTAGAATGTGTAAAAAAAATTCGTATGTGCATTTTCAAAACTCAGTTTTCAGTTTTTACACAATTACACCTTGAACATTTCACAACATTTCCCTTTGAAACCATAACCTAGAAACATTAAAAATAGTCAAGAAACCTGAAGCCCCAACCCAGAGCATCCAGGTACTTCAGAAAATTGTGACTTGGCAGTCCATAGCAGTTCGGGGTTACTCCTTGATTTAGGCAAGACATTTTGAGCTCACTGGTCCTTTACCAGATGTCTCAATGTAAACCCACTGGAGAAAGCCAGATCATTCACAATTTTCTGTTTCCAACGTTTGAGGCATACAGAATAGAAGTAAACCCACGACACTATACCAGCTGGAACAGAGTAGAACCCAAAGTCTCTAGATCCTTGCCTAGTTAATGAGAATTATCCTTTAAGAAGTGTTAGGTCTAGGATTTTGGATTGTATTATATATTT
>NW_009225511.1:0-1262 GCF_000690835.1 Fulmarus glacialis
TCGAGCCCTTCCTGCGGGAGACACCGGGTCCCCGAAGCCCAGCGGGTCTCCTTGGGGATGCTCTTCTCCCCCAGTAGGACCCAGTGCCTAACCAGTAAGCAGTCATCTGGGGCACTAGCATCCATCGCCATCCGAGTCTCCTGTGCTTTACCAACGAGATCCCACAGGCATTGATCCCCCGATGCTTTTCTCCCATTGAAATATGGGTGAAAAACCATCACTGCCTCTATGGGGGGGGTGCCTGCACCGGGTTGGGTGCTGGGGAGGGGGATGCACCCCAGACCGATGGGCATTGACAGCCCCAGCAGCTCGCCCTGCGGTCGCCGTCGCGGTCCCTGCTGCACCGAGAGCAAACCCCGTGCCTGCCTGCAGCTCAGTACTTTTCCAGCTATGGATACCATATGCTCCGTCCCCATCCCATCAAATCCCATCTCCAACTCGCCTTTGAGACCGCGCCAACGGCCCCGAGTCCACCTGTCTTGAACTAATTCTGTTTCGGGACACCGTGTTCTCCTGATTTTCTATAGATCGCGTTTACAATGCCACAGCCGGGCAGCAGCAGTTTGTGTTTATGTCAGCCCTACACAAAACAAAAGCCCGGGGTCGCTGCCAGGGCTGGACCGCAGCAGCTCACCCCAGCGCTGCCCCACAGACAGCCCTGCCTCGCAAGCCTCATCTTTTTCCCCATTTAATTAAAACCCAGAGGAGTATTATGTTTTCTAGCTGGAAAACAAAGTGCAAGGAGGAAAGGAAGTGTTGCTTATGCGCTCGCACCAGCAACGGAGCTCAAACTCTCCCCCTTTCATCTTCATGTGGCCACTTCAAAGTCCCCAACCAGGGAAATATTTGCCTCCGTTGGCTTGGCCCCGGGCACGTGGGTGGACAGAAGTATTTGGTGTTGAATGTTACAGTCCCTGCGAGCTCAGGGCATGTCACGCCGTCAGGAGACACCCGGCACCGGGGCCCGTGGCCAAGCTGTGCCATGGGAACCCAGCCGCCCGGCGAGAAGGTCTTGGAGGGTCTCGTTGGGTCAAACCCATAAAGCTGCTGCTCTGGAACTGGTTTGAAGCGGGGTCCTTCCCTTTGCCATGGCACAGCTTGTTCCCAGCAAGGCAGCCGGTCCGTTCACAGCTCATCGTTGCGCTGGCTGGTGCCGCTTGTCACACACTTGTCTCACTTTAACCCCCCGCTTTCTCCAGGGCCAAAAAAAAGGGAAAACTATAGGGTTTTGCACCCGGGGCCACCTTCGAATGGCGGGGTTG
>NW_009225511.1:1319-1869 GCF_000690835.1 Fulmarus glacialis
AAAGCCAACCCCAGCCTCCCAGTCCCTGTCTGCCCCTTTCCTTGAGGGATGCGCGCTCGAGCCCCATCAGCCAACCATCGCTCCTAGAGGTACCCACAGAAGAGGCTGAAAATAGAAATTCCACTGAGTAACACGAAACCCCCGAGATGCTAAATAAGCTCAATGAGGCATGGAGGGAGAGAGAACCCGGGAAGCAGCGGCGGGATGAATGGGGCTGGCCGGGGGCGGCAGCACAAGCCCGTCGCTGTTCACATGCCTCCCATCACCGGCTCACACCTGGGATGTTGGGATGGGGATGGGATGGGGATGGGATGGGGATGCTCCCGGCAGCCCCCCGGTTGCCCTCCCCTGCCCAGGTCCGCCGCCGCAGTGCGTCAGGGCTCCCGGGTGCTATTCCTGCCTCGCCACTGACTCATTAAGTTACCTTGGGCAAGTCACTTCCCTTTTCTTTTTTATTTCAGCCACCTGCAATAGGGGAAATGCTGCACAGCCCCCAGGCAAGAGCTCCTGAACAGGGGACACACGGCCTGAGCCCAGCCTCGGCACAAAC
>NW_009225511.1:1912-2202 GCF_000690835.1 Fulmarus glacialis
GTGGTGCCGGTGCATCCCTCCCCGGGGGTGGAAGAATGCAGCCAGCGCTGGGAAGAAGGATGCAGCTCCCATCTAGGTCGGCAGGGAAGGCGGGATGTGACATGCTTTAGCATCCATCTGGGACCAGCTTTAGTCTAGCCTACGGGAGATGCATCAGCTTTGTTATGACGCTGCCTCTTCGGTATTAAAAACGAGATTTCCTAACAAAAATCCTCACCTGAAGAGAGGCAGGGCAGCCAGCCAAGAAACAAAAGAGAGGATTCCCAAGGAAGAAGAAGAGGGTACGAACG
>NW_009225512.1:0-4437 GCF_000690835.1 Fulmarus glacialis
TCACAGCCCGAGCACGCCACACCCCCGCAGCGCAGAGGCGAGTGACGGACGCAAATCAAAACACGGTCACTGGAGATGGGTTCTCCCCACACATACACTTGCTAAAGCGATTTAATGCATCCCCTATAAAACACCAGGCCGCTGGCGCCGACTGTCGCACAAAAGCTTCAAAAAAGGAGCTCTGGGATCGCTGGACAAGGCCGCCGGTGCCGGCCCCTCACCCGGCAGCCTGAGGAACGTGGCTGCTTCTACGGATTGCTGAGGCGCCGCAGGAGCGCAGCCCCCCACGCCTGCGTCTCAGCAGACCTGCCCCAGTTTCATCCTTTCACACTGGGCACGGCAAGTCACTTGCCACCGGACGACCTGCAGCCCGCCTTGCTCTGCCCGCGGGAGGCGTCTCGTAGGGGCGTCATTTAGACCACAAACTTTGAGAAACAGCCACGCGGAGGCAGCACGGCAGCTAAGCTGCTCTGAGGGGCTTCGCCCACCCTTAGGCTCAGTGGCCAGGCCTCTACCACACTTGGGGCAGGCAGCCTCGCATCCTGAACGCTCACTGGCATCTGCTCACCAGTGAAGCAATTTCGCTCTTCAGAGCTGCACAAAAAGGGCAGGGTGAGGTGCTGTACAGGGCGTAACCTCCAGCAGCTCCACAGTGGCAGCCTTGTAAAACACAGATTTCCAGCATCAAGACACCATAAGATTTCCCTAAAAGCAAATATCAATTTCAAAGAGCCAAACTTGGTCTTAAAAAAGCCAGGCTTCTTGAGCCCAACAGCTGCCTACTTGTGGAAAATGGATGATCTACAATAAAAATACATCAAAAAGCATCTTTGATGTTTTTCAGCTGCCGGACAGCCAGGTCAACGGGGAGGTTGAATTTCAAGTTGCTCAGGCGACTGAGAACGTTGAGTGCGCTCTCAAAGCCTGTGTTTGCCATGTAGCTCCATGGCTGGTAGTGGGATTGTACCAGAGCTCCCGATTTGCAGATCAGATTTACCCAGGAGACCAGGCGCTGCTCGTTTAGTGCCATACACACCAAAGCTTTCAGTTCAGAGTCTGCACTGCGCTTGAAGGGGTCATGCTCCGTGAGGACAGTGTGGATCGCTGTCAGCAGGCTCTGTTTGGGGGTAATGGCCATTCCTCCTGTCACAGGCAAGGCAAAGGACTGGGAGAGCTTGCGAGCCGGGGATTCTACGAAGGCTTGTCCATTCTTAGAGTTGTAATACTTCACAAAGAGTTCCCAGGGGTGCATGGTCTGCGGGGATGAGGTGAACGCAGGAATCAGGCACGCAATGGGTGCCAATACCAGGCTCATTCCTTGAGAAGAGGCATAGAGCCCGTGAGCCATCAGGTCTCGCAAAGCAATGGTCAACTCCTTCCGCACAGCTAGAGTCAGCTCGTCTCTGCCTCCCAAGGGAATGTCCTGCAGATCGGAGGAAGCGATAACGTGGCCTACCTGCTGGTGTTTCATAGCTAGCTGCCTCACCCGCTCTACTGACAACTCCAGTTTCTTAATTAAGGGGGAATAGTCCTTGCTGGCTTGGTCCTTCTGCCAGAGGGTGCGAGGAATCTGACCAGTAGCACAACCAAACTGACTGACAGCGAATATTTGTAGCACAGCAAGCATGCGACGCATGAGGTGCAGGCCCGTTTCTCGCATCTTTCTGGCATCTTCTGGGTTCACTGATCAGGTTAGAAAAGAGAAAAAAATACTCTCATTAAGGAATCAACAGCTCTGCTCTTTCATGCACACAAAGGGAGCACAAACGTCTGCTCCTCCTCCACCACAGATTCTCCTCCTCCTTGGGAGCTTTTGTCACTAGGATTGATGCTACTTTTTCTAGTTTCAAAGCACTGAAGCCAACCACAAAAGCAAACATTTGCACAGCCTGTTCTCAACAATCAGGTCTTCTTACAGAGAAGAAATCCTACGACAGCTTTCCTAGTGGGCACATACATAGTGAGGAAAGATCATTCTTTAGACACGACGATATCACATGGGTAATTAGGAGATATCAAAACCTTTGCTGAAGGAGATCACTGCCTACTTTCAAGAAGCGTCTTGTCCCAGCAGGGTAACATACACTGCTTACTCCTGATGCCATTATTAAATTCAATTTGCAAGAGTAGCCACACTGGGTAAGACCCAAAGTCCATCTAGGCCAGCATTCTATCTCTGACTAGCGGCAGACGCCTCAGATTACAGAAGGTAAAAGGTATTGTAGTATTTCCTCTAGTATACTATTCTAGCTCCAATAAATTCCTGTGATAAGTAGACAAGTTTCAAATTATAAAGAACACTGGATCCATCCAGCTCGCTGTATCTGCTCACAGAGCTAAGAACTCAAAGAGCATTAATTACAGTGCAGCCCAACAGTGCGTACAAGACAAGGCTGCTCAGTCTGTCTGCGTTTTGCACTACGTATCAGAAGATCCTTCTACTCCTCATCTCAGCTGAGGACCAATCCCACCCTCTGTGCCACGTTCAGGTTCTGTGACTACTCTAATGATCCCAAAGAGAAAGGGTAAAGGAACTGGACGCAGGCTTTCTGTCAGTGGGAGTAGGAAAGAACAGCAACCAACTGCCAGGAAAAAAGCAAAGCAGCTTAGCGTGACTGGATGCTGGTTCATGCTTGCCGAACCTCAAATGAGTGACGGCAGGAGCAGTGCCGGAAGCTCCGAGCCAAGCTGTGCCCACCTCTGTTTCCAGAAGGCCGTGCATTTGGTTTGTAGGAGCCACCGCCGTCTTTTCTGCCTGCACATTCACAGTGTCCGTCTTCTGCCTTACCAGAGCTTCCACCTTCATCTAGAGCAAGAATTTCACACTATTATTTCACACTTGTGAATTTAAGCTGCATATCCCAAGTATTAAAGTCAATATTCCTTAGACCTCTCTGCACCTTTTTTGTCAGTCTCTCGTTCTCCCCACCATCAGTTCAGAGAGAGCTGTACTTCCCCGTGACTCAGAAACCCTTCCTGCATCCTCTGACATCTGGGACCTCCCTCCTCATAACTTTGTCAGGGAATTACAAAGCAATTCAATCTGCTCATCTAAAAACTCAGCACTGACCCTGAATGAAGTTGATGAACATTTCGAGGTCCCTTATCTGTGTCTTCAGTTGTTCCACCAGCTGCTCCTTCACCCTGGCTGGATTAACAATCTGTGCTATGGCAGCATCCACACGTTGTCGCAGTTCCTCTGGAGAGAGCGTTGCAATATCTTCACTCAAGTCCATGTCCAGCTTCTTTATCAACTCATTTATAATCATCTGCAAAACATGAGTTAGTAGCATGATCTCACCGTGTGGCGCTGCTGCCCATGAACTTCAAAATACTCCTTTAGCTGTTCATTACCTTGGAAACAGGCCACCTTTGCTGCACATAGAAAATCGCAAGAGAAGACATGGGACAGGTTTACACATGCAGACGAACTACTGATACTCTACTACAGCTGCTAGCAAGAAATAAGGACTGACCTACTCCTACAGTCTATAAGAGGCTGACAAATGCTAAGAAGAAATACAGGCAGAAGGACTTTGCGAACCTTACCCGTTGTCTTTCCATAACCACAGACTGTGGCAGAGAATCATAGCTGCCCTCCTGGTAAGCAAACGTCTCCAGGTCATCCAGCTGTGTCTTGAGCTGCAGGATCAGCTCTCTCTGCTTCTCCTTCTGGACCTCAATTTGCTCCTGCTTCTCTCGCTCACTCTGAGAAAAAGTTACCAGTAAATAAAATGGAAGATTTACTGTCATAGTCAAGCCCCAGAGAACAGGATCGTGGTACGAGGAGTGTTTCCTTCAGCTCACACACTTAACTAGCGAACACTGCATGTCAGTATGAGAAAGAGATGTGCCTGTACATCAAGGAGAGGTACAGGCGCATCACCTCATCTGACAGAGGAAGACCTCCTGCACACAAGCCCTGTCTCACAAGGCCGGGATCCAGGAAGCACTGCTGCAAGCAGCCAAATAACGTGTACATATCAAAGATCCTCTGAGTCACCGCTGTATCTCGGAGCAGAGCAGAAACACACAAAGCAGGGCTTTAACGCGTGTCCCCACGAGCTGGCTCCAAGTCACCAAGGACCTGCACGCTCCCATGACTGAGCTTTGTGCAAAACCACCACCCGGTCTCTCCCTGGAGCCGGCCACAACCCATCGCGGAGCACGCAGTGCCTCTGGAGAGCGCGGCGTCAAGTGGCCACAACAGCTGCCCCTCGCCTCGGAGCTCCCCTCCGCACGTGCCAGTGGCGAACAGGATCGCTGCCGCGACCAACGGGCTTTAGCCAGGTTGGACGTGCGCACCGACCCCGGGGCAGACAGCGGAACGGAAAACCACGCGACGCCGTTATCCGAGAGGAGACGGTATTCTCCTCACCCCAGCAAAAGCCATCGCTCTGCCGGCAGCGGGGCCCGCAGAGCCGGCTCGGCCCGCCC
>NW_009225513.1:0-36479 GCF_000690835.1 Fulmarus glacialis
GGCCCGGAGGAGGCAGGCAGGGTGGGGAAAAGCCGGGAAGCCTCGCAAGGAGGGAGGTGGGATGGAGGGAGAGACGCTGAGGGGCCTCCCAGTGAAAAGGAGCTGTGCCTCCCGCATCGGAGCAGTGAGCCACTAATACTTAAAAACAGCTAAATGAGGAACGTTAGTTAGAGATGCTGGCTAATGGCTATCTTAGTCTTCGTTAGTAGTCACCATTATAGAGCACTGTACAGTAACAAGCGATTAATATCAGGTGATGGTATGAGTTTGCTGTTGTCTTTCGTCCTGCAGCAAAATAGCGTTCTTACTTGTTTTAAGAGATTTGTACCACTAATTGTTTCCTCTGATTGTCCATACTCCTAAATTTATACAACAAAGGTATTTCTCAAATTATTGCTGGATCTTTACAAACACAAAGTGAGAAGTTTACATTCTTGGGGGAGAGTATTTGTAAAAGTGAATCAAAACCCTGATTTAAAAAATGAGCTGAAATTTCAGAAAATTTCATCCTTTAATGTAGCAGCCTGTTAGAGACCCAGGTAAATGCCTTCACCTACAGCCCTAGCTCTTTGAAAACTGGAATAATCAATTGACCAGCTTGTCTGATGTGAACATTAGGATGGCTAGTTAGTTAATGTTTGTACAGAACTTTGACTATGCTGTGGTAGCAGCTTTTTACCCGTTTTTGGATTTGTACAACAATTTGAATTCAGCATGGCTGCACATGATGGCTGTTCCAAGTTAGGGAGTAATGGTGACGGTGGAGTGAGGTGCTTTGTGTGTCTCCACTGCAGAAGACATTGCCGTGAGAGGGCATTTACCAGAAGAAAACCAACCATGACTGCACAGAGTGCTTTATATGCCTAACTTCCCCTGAATTCCTGCTACCTTAGTCTGTATGGTATTATTCTTTAGCTGTGACTCAACTGCTTTTCAGTGTTGTTGCTCCAGGCCCAAATATGCACCCTGCCCCTTGCCTGCCCTTGCCCCCCTTCAGTGACCCTGGACTTCCTGACCACATAACTGCAGTTATGCCACAGCTTTCATCCCAACAGGGCTTCAGTCATGCTTTGCTAGACCTACTGTGCATACACCTTTCATGAAACTTTACTCATTTACAAGTTCTGCTTCCTGGAATACAGGAAGCCACCTCGGAGCTGTTATTCATAGCCTAATACTCAGCCCCAAAGCTCTGTAAGTTCCACACACGGGGGCTCGGTCAGGTGGTGGGGGAGCTTCCTCCCTAGCCTGCTTCTGCACACTTGCCTTACTTCTTTGTAGGAGCTTACATCTGCCTTGTGCACACACAGTACCCAGTACGGTATCAACCAAACCAATGCTCTGCAGACAATTTAGATATTTAAGGAACTTGCGTTTGCCTTTGTTTAAGATGGAGACTTGCATCTCTTACACCTATTTTAATTGAAAGATGGTACCAAAACCTACCTGTGCTCCAAGACGATTTCACACAGTCTTTATTTTGCCAGATGAAGACTGTTATCTCCAGAGTTTCACACACATAGGGAGTAGTGTAGCACTCACTACTGCAATCTAAAGCAACAGAAAAATGTTGACGGCGATTACTTGAGAGAGCTAGGCCAGATTTTTCATCTTATATTTCATTTATTGTTTCTCATTTCTGCTTCAGTACTATTTCTGTTCATTCAGAACTTGTAATAAAAACAATTGTCTTGCCAGAGCCCTTAGAAACTGTGGGCAGAGAACCTGCCAACAACCTCTCTGTGAGGCTTTGTGAGATAGTGCCTCTGCATTTCTTCCCTGCTATGACAATGGCTTTTTTTTTTTAATGACAAAAACCCTCATTCAGAAACTGGTTTAAATCGATGCTATACTTCAATTATGTTAGTAGACATAGTATTCCTATTTAATAAAATACTTAGGCATGTGTTTCGCTTGTATATGAGAAAAGTGCAATGATATAAGACATATTGAGACTCAAGCGTGTGCATACCTGTGCTACCACACCGTATTGCAAACCGTAATTTTATTCAATTCTTTTCTGGCTTTACATTTAGTATTCATATTTCTGTGTGTTTTTCTGTAGATACACAACTGTGTATTTGTCCCAAATGCATCTCATTTTGCCCATAATTTCAGCCTTACTAGGTATTTTCATATTACTTGTCTTGTCCAGTATCATCTATAATTTTGCCGCGTCTCACTGCTCAGTATCATCTGGAAACATAATTAATATCCCATTTGCTTTGTCTCTTACTCCCCATCTCCTCCTCCTTAGCTGAGCTTTTAAGAGTGAAAGATGCACATGTGGTTAAACATTTGTAACATCACGTTTAAAAGAGCAGATGTTTCAGGGTCAGAACACATTCCTCTCCGTCCTACCTCATATATTTGCTTCTCCTGCCTAGGTCTTTTCTTCAGTGAAACTGGTTTTGAAGGGATTTTTGTCTGATTACGTCCTTTCAAATGAAAAGCGAATGACTGCAGCACATGAACTGAAAAGAAAGTCCATGGCAAACATCAGACAATTGTGAAACAAAAGTGGCCAGACACACACATTCACCACAATGAAAAATGATGACAAACTGTGTACATTTTAAAAGCTGAGATTAACAGCAAGCATGAGTCATTTCCCAGTTATTTCTGTGCTTGATTGGATCAGTACCAAAGCTGTAAAGCATTTGCCAGGCTCCAGGTGTGTCGCAAAAGGTATTTGCCTAGCATGACCCAGTGAACATCACATACTATGAGTGGCTGTGCATTTAAATGAACGTATAAGCCATTTTAGCCAGGTGATACATGCTTAAGGCTGTTGCTTTGTGGACAGCAGAGGTTTCAGTCTCACATCCGTCCACCATTGTTCTGATCTCAAGCTTACAGTTTTTTACAATTGTATAAATGTAAATAATTTCATATGTCAATAGGACTGCACAATAAACATACAGGCTAGCAACTTAATGCTTATATTCATTTGTGCTTTGTGTCATTGTGAGGCAGGGCTGTCTAACCTTTTAGAAGCTGTTAGTGGCAGATTCTGCACAATTGGAGTTCAAAGGAATAGAACCTGATGCTTACATCCATCTCCTGCAATGAGATTCATTAGGTTCAATATGTGCATGGTTGTCTCATTTATTCTAACACTAGACCCTAGGACACTTCATTTCACCTAAGTGTAACCAGCTAAACATGTCTAGTTTAATTTAAGCTGAGTCCCCTAGGCCCCTTTTATAGTTGAAAGAGAGAAATCAGTACCTCCAAAGGATGATAGAAGGTAAAAGAGCTTCTAGAAACATCTCCTTTCCCCCTTAGCTACAGAGGGAGATTAGATGGATAGCTTAGATAGCTAAAGTTATGAAAGCCAGGTGGGTTATGAAACCCACCTGTAGTCCATCTCTCTGGTGACAGTGTGATTCATTTACACGGTTCATAGGAAAGAAGCAAATCTGTCAAACACGATAGCACAAACACACATATTTAACATGTACATACCTAACATTGCTTTTTTATTGCTTTCTTAATTGATTAATACTCTAGCCAATAATGCTTATGTTAGGTCTCAGCCCCATAAGTGCATTTTACTTCTCAGTTGTCTCATTAAAGAGAGATTAACTGCTCACCTGTTTACAATTAAGCACATGCTTAAGTGCTTGCTGGGTTGGAGTCTATTATTTTGTAGTTTAGGTACAATTTATTCCCTTCATTGCACAAATTGTTGTTAAATCTCTTTTTTTTAAATTTTTTTTTTTTTTTTTTTGCCAAGTTTGTCCATCTGGGAGCAAGATGTTTTCTTCATGATTCCTAATTTAAATTGGTATAACATTTTATTTTTTAAAGAGTGATTTCAGCAATGTGTCCATTAACATATCTTTATTTTTTCTGACTTGAACGTTTTAATTGTAGCTTGTGTATTTAGAGCTACAAGCTGTGATAATCAAAATGTATCTGCTTTCCTGCTGCTGGTGGCAAATTCTTTGATGTATAATCCAATTCATTTAAATAAAAAAATTTCAAAATTACAATAGTAGTGATCTCTACCATTCATGGAACTAGACATATATGTTCTCTGTTCCAGTTACAGAGAAGATTAAAACCCAGTAAAATTGATTTTTATTTCTTTCAGCAAGGAGTTCTGATTTTAAGTTTATAATTATTGTGTTTTTAAAATATTTAGTAGAGCTCGGTTAATTAAAGATGTTTATGGTAAACATAAATATATCATTATTGAATTCTTAAAATGTTTATATTCATACTAAATAATATTATTTGCAATAAATTATTCCAAGAACTCTAAAGCCCTTCTCCTTGAGTACTAATATAATGCAAGATGGGTCTATTTCAATCATGATTTCTTGTTTGTATTCAAATCTGAGGTTCACATTTTAAACACCCCAAAAGCCTCTGGTTGTTTGGAGCCATAGTCTTGTTCGAGCTCTAACTCTAGCCATAACACTACAAGTCAGTTGGCCTCACTCGTTGCCAGCATCACTCCCTTGCTTTAGTGATGTCAGTTAAAGGATTAATTTAAGACAGTAAATGCAACACCTTGAAAGCAACAAATTACACAAAATACATTATGTAGCAAAATCTAATCAAGTTCTGACTCCAATCTTGCTTGTCTTAAACAGCCTGTTCACTTTTTTCTTTCCATGGTAGATCATGCATTCTTCTGGGACAACATTCAAGAAGAGCTCGCAAAGGTGACTTCTGTCTTTCCTTTTAACTTGATAACCTTATTAAGGGTAATTCAGACATCAACTTCACCATTATCTAGTTTGCCTTAGCATTCCTTTCTGACTCACTATATTCTCATGCAAACTCTCCCTTTGTTCTCCCGCAGAAAGGTGCTGGGAAGGATTAGGAGGTTTCTGCCATAAAAATAATAGATAAAACCTCGCAGATTATGTGCTCTGTCCCTTAAAACAAAAGCAAGATGGAACAACTTTGATTTAAACATAGCGTCCAGAAGGTGTTCTCTGCCACATCTCTCAAACTCACAGCTGCCGTTGAATCTCTCCGCTATCTTGTTATGAGAAACAGAAGAGGATACCTAAGTGACTCTTCTCATGTCCCAAACACAAAAAAACCCTACTACCATAGCACAGGGAAGGCTCCAAAGCCGAGAGCTTTGCCAGTCTAGTTCAGAAAGACTCATCCCCTTAGAAAGGGGGAGAGGCAGGAAATAAAAATAAAATTACATTAAAACTTTGTCTCATATCTCACTGAAAGACTGTCCCTTGATTGCAAGCTTGCTTGAATTCTTGAGAATTATGTGGTATTCATAATATATCTTACTGAGACCTGGCAGATTTTTCATTGAATTTCAAAATTCAGGTCAAATTTCTTTTCCACCCACGTGCCATTTTGGATGCTTGATTCAGCTGCATGTAGCTATTTTCTGTTTTCTGCTGTGTGGATTTGGCCACCCCGAAGTCATCTTAGGCACTGAATTTGTGACAGAATAGCTACCCGTCACTAATGAGTGAGTAAAGAATGGGAGTGGTCTGTAAGTTTTGCACAAATATACTTCCAAGAAAGTTAACAAAATTTTTATGTGCCTCATTGTGCAGGAAAAGAAGGGGTTTGGCACATATGAAACACATTTTTTTAGTTTTTCATTATCATCCATCAACACGAGAGCAGGTAAGTGAATCGTGTGCTTGCTTTGGAAATTATTCTGAGAATTCTGGAAGCCATCTACTATTTATTAAAATATTTTTAAAATGGAAATTAATTATATACTCTAATAGATGGGCCAGTTTATCTTCGTCTATAGCTATGGTAAAACACATGACCCATCTGGAATCACACAAAGGATATCATATCACCAGGATACCATATCAACAGCACAAAACATCAGTGAAATCCAGAAAATATTATATATAAAACGTACCTCCACAAGGTTGCACATTGGCAGTAACAATACCAGGTAGACTTACATAATGGTAACTGTTGCCCCAGTTGCAATGTCTTCCTCCTTGCTTCCCTTTACTGATAGCCTCATTTAATTCCTTGGTAACGAAATTGAGTGACTCATTCACTACAAATTATTTACGAGAGCTATCTCACCTTCGTTTATTGTAAGCTCACTATCACTTCAGATTTGTTCAGTTTTCAAAATTATCCAACTCTTTGCTTTTGGTGTTTGGGATTTGATTTTTCAGAAAATGAGGACGGTAACTTTCTGGTTTGGGCAAGTGCAGTTTTCTGCACATATTCAATACACCATTACTATCCAATCTGTTCTAATTAATAATTACTGACATTTATAATAGTGTTTTCCTAGTCCTGGACCAGGACTGAACTGCAGAAAATATAACACAGACAAATGCAAAAAAATGATTCTTGCCTGTAACAACTCAGCTATTTCCACCAGCTGGCTTTATCAACTCTGTTAAAGCCTTTCACAAAGATTCAGTGAAAAATAGTGAAGATCTCAAGAGAATTAAAGATCCACAGTAAGTAATTTAAAAGTTAACTGTACATATTTACAAAAAACACTCTGAGAGTCACTAGTTTTTATTAAAGGTAAATCAATGTTTGCATATCTAGTAAAAAAATCCAATATAGGAAAACAATGCTTCTGGATATGAGTACTGCATTCCCAACATAAGGACATGGACCTGTTGGAGCGGGTCCAGAGGAGGGCCACAAAGATGATCAGAGAGCTGGAGCACCTCTCCTATGAAGACAGGCTGAGAGAGTTGGCGTTGTTCAGCCTGGAGAAGAGAAGGCTCTTAATTTGTTGAATAGGAGCAGTAAGCCCCTTTCCTTGCACATGTGAGACACTGGTCCCTTTACTGTATGAAATCCTTAAATGCTTTGTTCTCCCCATTTATATCCCTTCATGCAGACTTCTTATAGCTATTGCAGGTAAGCCCTGACAGTTTAAGAGGAATGTGGACTTCTTTCCTGTCTAAGAGTGACAGGGGAATGTGGTCACAATCAGCATCACCTGGTTTGATATTTGGCAAAAACTTGACGAAAAAACAAAAATACAGTGATGAGAAAGTCAAGAACGAGCAGCACAAAATGAGGAGGCAGTCTCACATCTCAACATCTAGGCAGATGTTTAACAGAACTGAAGTTACTTGGTCCAAAATGAGTGCATGGTGCCAGACTAACCTCATTTAACCAGCTAATTCTGATAAACCAGATCAAACTTCTTTGCACAGCCCTGGGCTGAATGTGTGAAATAAGCCTGGATGTGTCTATGCTAGAAGCTTGAACCTCTAACGCTTTAGCCAAAGGGAGAGAGTTTGACTAGTTGGAAGTTTGCTGAGCTTCCCAAAGACCAGTCCCTATAAAGGAAGAAAGCTTCATGGGTTACAATGTTTACATACACATTTCAGTCTAAATAACAAACCGAAAATATCCAGAAATACCCAAATAGAAGAACTCCACATTCCATGAAGGAAAGCCTTTGGTCTTTCCATTCCCCGTCATCATCTGGTACCTTTAAGGAAACAAAGGAACCTACCTGAAAATACATCAAATAAATCTTGCTTGAAATGAGAACCTGAAACTGTGAAAATAAGCTATAACTTCCAGGTACTGCCGATGTTGCCCTCCCCTTTCTCAAAAGGACATTTTTCCACCCAGTAATTCCATCTTGTGTGGAAGGAAAGGAATGAAAGATAAACTGCTTATTGCAAATATTTTATTTCAAACGAACATCCAAAAAATGTCGTTAAGAAAAAAGAAAGAGCAAAATCATAAACTCATCTAATTTCTCCCACTCTGTCTGTATGGATTTTGCATTTACACATTTTTTTTCCCAGATACCATTTAGACCAATGTTGTGATTTTGGAAATTTTGAATGTGTTATGACAAAAAGAAAAAAAAAAAAGGAATTAAAATCTCAGTTATGATCTGATCTTTTCAAATCCAAAGGATTTAGTTGTTCTATATTTTAGCTCTGGGGATTTGGAAGAGACTGTTCCTCATCTACTCCTGCTTCACTGAGGTCATTAGCTTGCTCATACCTCTAATATTGTTGTCACACTACTGTGAGCTGCAGCAGACTTCATACCCACAAATAGATATGAGAAAATAAGCCACTGCATACTGTAGCTACTCATATTTAGCTTCCAGAAACTGGTAGCAAACAGAAACCCATAAGGCAACTATTATAAGAGAACATAACATAGCACTAGTGAGCTCCATCACAGCAAGACAAAGCAAAGTGCCTGGATAGGAATAACCTTGCACAGCATTATCCTCTGGATGTATATATCCTGACAGATCTTCTGAGATCATGGATTTTTAAAAAAAAAAGAATATCCCTTCCTAGCATGCCAATGCACTCCAGGTTTACCAAGATTTACATGGTAAACATTTAACAAGGCAAGCAATCCTACATTCCCTAGGCAGAGCAACAAATAGGTACGAGTCAGTTGCAAATCCTACCAATCCTACATCTGCTGATAGCCTCATAGGGGTGTGATAATCCTAGAAATCACATAATTCTTTCCTACTGAAATTACGTATTCCCATTCTATACAGGAAGCTTTTTTTAGGGGAGAGAACAAGAAGGTTTGACCTTGTCATTAACTAAGTGTTTCTTGTAGGTCCTACCAATACTACATCTGCTGATAATAGGGGTGTGATAATCCTAGAAATCACATAATTCTTTCCTACTGAAATTACGTATTCCCATTCTATACAGGAAGCTTTTTTTAGGGGAGAGAACAAGAAGGTTTGACCTTGTCATTAACTAAGTGTTTCTTGTAGGTATTTAATTATCCTATCCAGAAAACTCAAAGCAAACAAGTCTTCATCTTCTTATATAAATATCAGAAAAGATATATATAAACACAGAGAATTTTTGTTTTTATACCATATGAGATGGAACTGTGCCCTAGACATGTTTTGATAAAGCTAATCAGATCAGCTATGCTCTTTTTTTAAAAAACATTTTACAGGCTCCTGCTCATTGATATGGAAGGATAGAAAGTGTTCTTTGGACACAACAAGTACTAGTCCCCCACTTTCTTGCAATTAGAGGTTCCTACCCGTCCCGTTGGAATGTCCAGCTAATCATGAAGAATATACTGAATCATTGCTGTCTTTGATACCTGTTTCTCTTGGCATCTCGGTTACAAAACCACCAGTCACCAAAACCACCAACAGAATCACATAAACCAACCAAGGAAAATATCTTCTAGCTAGCAGTTCTTACCCTGTTTTGATTTGCCATCCTTGTAAAAAATACTCCACAAAAACATTAAAGCATGACACAATAGGCTTCCTTGTTTTAGTCCTTCTTTATAAATCTCTGAGAAATAAATAATGGATTCTCATTGTTCCCTGGTCGTGAGGCTAAACATCACTCTTCCAGTCAAATTGTTCAACATTAGACTTCCAAACTTTAGATGCCAAGTACCTGTTGATAACCAGTAAAGAATTGGAGGGCGCTTCCACTTGTTGCATTGTCTTAAAGACGTCTGAAAAATAATGAACTCCTTTCTCCTAATTTTTTTCTAAAACTATGCAGTTGAAATACTAGTCATAAAAGTGAAACAAAGCGACCTAGGAAAGATTTTCTCCTCTGAGATGTAGCCAATACAGTGGAAAAGCCTTAGGATCCTGACATAACCCAACATCTGGGAAACATAAGATTATTCCCCATCCACCATATATTTTTCTGTAATCTAATTCATCTTAATTTTACCTGAACTGAACAAATGATATTTTATCACTTCTCATGGCAGAAACTCATTAATAGACCACTATTTTCTGGGCCAGTAGGATGAGGATAGTGTGCTATTTGTAATTTTTTTCTAGCCAAATAATTGCATGACTTAAGTTTGCTCTCTCCTTCTCCCATAGTATTAAGTGGTGAAATGCCAACATCAGGTGTAAAAATAATTATAAATGTACGTAATACATTTATACATCAACATAATTGCAGTAATTACAAGTACTACTCTTGAATTCCAATGTGGCCCAGTGTCATGACAGATTAAAATATTAATCTCTACTATACATTCGCCAATAATGCCTTATCAGTCAAGATGACCCAACACCAGAAGATGCAGAAAGTGGAATTCAACATACTGAAACTGTTCGATGTGGGCCTAAAATCTACAGTCTCGCAAACATACAAACATTAGAGACATTTGCTTTGGCACAGTGGCATGACCAGATTAGATCTTTCCTACATCAACATAATCTCACATAGCCAATGAATGGGTAAACATAGCTGCAGTCTTAGCTGGCGAGAAGGTGATTGATCAACTGCATGATGTGAATCAGAAAGCTTTGCCAGCTGAGATTAGTGTCTCAGAAATCTGCAAGAGTTGGGATTTTTTGTAACCATCTTTGAAATACGATGATGGATAGAAGTGAGACAAATGGCTGCCTACACTCTCTGACGCTGATACCTATTTATAATGCAAAACTAAGCTGACTAGCAGCTAGTAAATGATTATTCCTTGGATGAATTTGATGCTTACATTCTGTGTGAAAAGAATTGTATGTTCTTTCATACAATTGCGTCTGAAAATAACTGGTGTTTGATAGAGTTATCATGATTACTATGCATTTATTATCTGTGAATTTTGACATTAACATAAAAGAAGCATCTATAAATGTGATAGTGAAATACTGATTGCCTTTTCAGTGGTATCTTAGAATAAGATTTTTAACCAAGCCCTTCCAGATATGTGTAACTAATTCCCCACATACCTTTTTGATTCTCTAATCATCTAGAGTTAATGGTTCCTCTTTCCATCTGGGATGAGATTATCTCTGCAGTATTTGGGAATCTTCATACAAATTCAAGTGGTTACCCCTATCTGCATAAAGGAGACAAAGACCTTCACAAGCTGAGCTACTGAGAGTGAGAGAGACTTGTCTAAATGTTTTTTAATCTTCTCTTTGTCTACACCTGCAATTGTAAACCAAGGTAAGCACTAATTCAGTTAGAAAAACAAACAGCTGATAACCAATTGCCAAAAGGAACCTAGCTGCTAGTGTAAACATGGCTGAAATCTTACGATATTACCTAAGTACTTATTTGAGGAAAGTTCTTAAGCACCCCTTCTTATCAGCTTCCCTTAGACGCAGGTCAAAGATTTCTCTTCTATCATAAATTAGCATCTTTAATGCACATTATACATGTTTTACTTAATTGTACATCCTAGATTTTCCATGTTACGATTTCTTTCATCCTAAAGAAACTGACTTTTTATTTAAGAGTAGATTGCTGTAATTGTAGATGTGTCAACGTTGATGTATTACACATTTCTCCATCAACAGTTCCTTTAGCATGTTAGTTATGTTCTCTGTCTACAGTTCTTTGACATTTCCCATAAACGCTTCCAAAAGATGGCCTTCATATGTTGGCATTCTTTCGAATTCTTAAAACATCAACATTTGCTATTGGGAAAGATACCACATGATGTTATTTTTCAGACCGCTTGTAATAGTTACTTGCTTTTGTATGGCTTTTTTTTTAAATGTATGTCCTGTATGAAATACTTTCACATAGGCATTGCTTCATCTCATAATATATCCCTTCTCCAGTTTGTGTCCCAGCATGCACTTTAAACTGTACAAATCTCCCATAAATGTTAATATTCAGACAAATGATTAAGATAATGCATATCAGGTCAGTTTGGCAATTGCCTACATGCATACTCCTGGCTCATGACAATATAGCTTTGCTTAAGTATTCTTTATTGCAGGTTACATGCATTATTTTGTATTTGTCAGGGGCTAAGAGCCCCCTCAAACTTTCTGCAGTTCAGCTGGCAAGTGACAACCTGAATGCAAATCCTTATCTGCATTTTGCAGAAAAAGAAAATTAACCTACTTCAAATGTATCCCAAACATCTGCTGTTGCTTACTGGTTTCTTGAAGTTGCCTGAGCAATTTTATTTCTGAAAAAATAATGGTTAACTTGAGCAAAGTTGGGCAATTTCATAGCTCATGTCTTGCATAGGGGAAAGCACACAACTTTTTGCCTTTAAGAAAAATGTTTCATTCATACTTCCAAATTTTTCCTTTTTTTTCCTCTCAAAAATACAGAAACAATGCAATCTGAACAATCTGCTCCACCTTTCAGCTTCTGGTTTAGAGACCCATTCTACATTTGACTGATACGAGACAACGAAATGGTAAAAGCAGATCTTATCCTGAAACTTAACTGTGGCAAATATTCTCTTGCAATTGTTTATCCCTTAGACACTTCCTTCCAAAACCCCTGACTCCAGCCAAAATCCCTGACTCCAGCCATCCTTTTACCTGAGTAAAGTGGGATGCTTCAGTGAGTTTACACTTCAATTTAAGTGTTTCCCAACTAGATAAACACTTGGCAGCAAACAGTATGTTTCAAACATTGCCAAGATTGGTACAGTACTCTTTAAATGGTGTCAAAAGATCTGCTATTTACTGCAATGCAGGACTGAAATTTACAGTGGTGCCTGAAACAAGGAAAATATCCCCCTCAATTATTTCCTGTCTTCTTTACTCTTATCTCATCTAGACTGTAATCTCTTCAGGGTAGGAACTGCCTTAATTTTGAATTTTGCATGATAACAAGTAGAGTGTCGAAGTCAATGATTAACAAACTCTGTTAAAGATAAATCTCAGCAGAAGGCATACAGGACTGCAAAGGCTGGATTTTCTCTAACGAGGCCTATATGAAACTTTGGACATACTGTACTATTTGTTATATGCAAATTCCCATTTTAAGGAAGCATATGCAAAAGATGAACACAAATTGAGCACATTTACACACAGAAGGGCTAAGAGTCTTTGTCAAACAAGTATAACAGAACTCCTCTATCTTTAAGAAGCTATAGTAAGTACATTGCTTTTAGCTATAGTTGGTTGGTTTTTTTTTCATAGATACATAATCACTGACTTTTACTAAGGAATACTATAAAGGCAGCACCATCTAGTGGTACCAAAACCACAGTGTAATATTTTCAGTGGTTTCCTTGAATAAAATTACTTTGGAAACCATAGGGAAAACTCTCAGATGAAATTATTTTTAAAATACCTACGTGACATCTACATGTTGTGGGTTTTTTGTTTTGTTTTGTTTTTTAATTCAGCATGAACATGAAAAAATAATACTTATTTTCTTTGAAAGGGAAAAAGATGTGAATATGTGTATTAATCGCAGAGGATAAAATATTTTTCTTTTTTTTGTGCATAGATATATATAAAAATATATTTTAAAAATGATCAGGTATTAAAATAGTTACTACTCACACTTTCCCACCTAACTATTATTTACTACTGCTGGTGTAAAATTTAGATGAAAACTTATATATGAATAAGAAATATCCAGAAGAAATATCTTCCCAAATATTTTCCAACACACATTCCAGTGAACCATAGTTTATCTTGCTTCAATATAGACAGTCCATGACACAGATGATCACCTTGCAAAAATCAGAAGGGTCCAATGTGTAACACCAGTTGGACTTGTCTTCCATAGTGATTGTACTGGCATATGTATTTACATCTGTCCTGAGTAGCTATGACTATAACTTGGTAGCATTTTAAATCATCTTAGCATCTGCTTTTCACATGACCCTGTAAATCTTCTATTGACACTTCAGGAGGTGAAAACCCCTCCAATGCATCTGCCTCCATGGGAGCCTGCCAGTGCAAACTAATGTCGTTCTGGAACACCGAGAATTAGTGATTTGTAATATCCCTTCAGAGTCTTTCTCTGGGCATGCACAGGGCAAGCTTGACGTTACCAAAGATGTAAATCTTCAGTAATTATATAATAGCATTTTTTTAAGTTATGAACATTATGTGACAACCTAACATAGGAAGTAAAAAACTCAATGGTCAAAACCAGTAGTGGTCGGGAGGTTTTTTTTGGTATATGGTGCAAATAGCACACACACATCAGGCTCCCAAACTGCTCTTGCCTCATCCCGTTTCTCTTGTCCTCCCCCATCCTACATGCAGCCCAAGCTCACCTTTCCAGTTCCTTAACTTTGATCTCATGTATGCTTTCATAGATTATCTATTTGGTATAGCCCCAAAGCCTCCACCCTGCGTGGCCCTCCTACTCCCCTTCCCCAGTCCTGTCCATGACAGCACAACTCTTCTGTTTCTAGCACCAAACACACCCCCAGTGCCTACTTCTCTCATGTTCACAGCTGCCAGGCATGCTACTCTCCATCTTCACAGCCACGTCAATGCTGGGGTATTTAAGGAACTCATAAGTTTCATTTGCCATTGGCATACAACTTTGCTGGAGTTGTGACTACTTCACCATTGACCTCATAGATTCCTTCCACACCTATGTACCTACAACAGAGTAAGAAAAAACAGAGAACAGACTGACTGAATACGGTGATTCTAGTTAAACAATCACTTTATAGAATTCTTTTGACTATGCTCCATCATTTCATGGCTGGTTGGAGATTCTTTTTTTTTTGTCTTCACCATTTCTCACAGTAAATTTATTCTAAACTCTCATTCTCCTGATGACGTGAAACTTTCTACACCAGTTTATTCATTGCTAGCTGGTGATACTTGTTTTGGGCAAGCATTGCGCTTTACCTTGAGGAGTAAACCTTAACTTGAAGGTATTTGAAGAGAACGTTTATTTCTCCTCTCTATATTCACTTTTCTAGACTAACTACATGAATATTTTTGAGGATACATTTAGTCTCTTGCAGACATCCATGTTTCCGCTAGCTGCTATCTAATCCAACTGGAAGGAGCATAATCAAGCCAGCACAGTTTTGTGTACAAAGAAACAAGTTCTGCTAAGCCTATGGTTACATAGCTTCCAGATGTGCCAGGGCTTGATCTGCAAGCTTGTGGTCTGCTTAAACCACAGGGAGGCAGAGCAAAAAGCGTTGTAGTATAACCCTTTCTCCACTCACAGAAACTTTATTAATCTGATAATCTTAGTAGTTGCCTTACCTATTCAAATCAAACTCAACCTTTCTAGAACACATAACCACACTGTACATAGCACTTAAGATGCAGTCTCACCCGTTCTTCCCCAATCTCTATCAGAGATACTTCACCTCATACATTCTAGGCTGTGTTTTTCATTATTCCAATACACTTGCAATTTCTAGTCATCTGTGATTACCTAGGTCTTCCTCCACACATTTCATTTTCAATTGGTGAGCTCCTCACATAAATTCTTTTTATTCCCTACATACGTGTCTTTTGCTATTAAATTCCATTCCATCTCTATTACATTCTGGGTCTTGGTTTGTTTGTTTGGTTTTTTTTAATGCTTTATGCCTTCACTTTTTATATCATTAATACTCTTCTATGTATTAAGGAATTATAATTAACCAAAACATTATATTAGAATCAGTCCTAAGGTATTTCTTGAGTAACTTTGCCAGGAACTTTCCTCCAGAATGACAGTACTCTTAATACAATATTATCTCTCCTTCAGCCGGGTCTCATTACACACCTTAAATTCTTGTATGAATCCCCATCTTTTCTAGCTGAACTAGTAATTTCCCATGTAGCAGCGACTCTTCCAGTTCTATCCAACAAGTTAAAAACTTTTAAGATGCTAAAGAAAATGCAATTATAAATAGCAATTAAAATGAGAACCAGGACTTGTAAATTCTGTATAAATATTTTATTATGTATAAAAGACAACTTACACAGATAGATGCTCTATTAAAACAAATCGCAGGCTTTCTGTTTTCATGAAAAGATTCAAATGCTTTAAAGAGCATTTTAGAATGCTTCTTCCCTCTTCTACAGTGATGTATTACTTAGGGACTGATACCAAGTAGCAAATGTACTGCAACATAGCAATGGCTGGTGTTTCTAATGATGCTATGACAATGCAGAAGGAGGGCACCATACAGAATCCAAATATGGATTCAAGGCGTGGGCTCTTTGGTCCCCAAGTCAACAAAAACAGACAGAGTTATGGAATCAAATCCGCAGACTTTTAAACAGACCTTCGCAAAACATCTCCTTTGGGATGTCAGCTGGCTCTGGCAAATACAACTCTCTTCATTCTATTTAAGATGGGGACAATTGGCAATAACAACGGGAAATAAAAAAAGAGGGAATAATGTGAAGCCGTGGAAAACAACATCAGAAGGCAAGCTCATTCAAGGGAAAAAACCCTCCACAGATTACCTATTTTTCTTATAGTACATATATATGCTCAATACAAGATTAACATTTTAAAGTCATCATGTAAACATGTAATCTTCTCACAAATCAGATCAATTTTGTTTAGTGTTATTATTTTATATACGAGATCCATACAAAGGATTTTTTTTTCTTTTGTCAAGACCTTGAAAAGGCACTACAAAAAGTAATCAAAATACTACAACAATGTGACTGTAGTAAACTATGTGGAATTCCATGTACACCATTAAAACTACAGTGTGTTATTTAATTCATAACCTGTCTTTGACTTCTTATAGCTAGATGAGCAAAGAAAAATGTTGTCATTTTAAAATCTGAGTTGCACAGCTTTTCTCTAACTCTGCATATGTCTGAAAAGTTTACAATTATCAGTATGTAAACTACCTCACAAACAACAGTCAGAGCCTGACATGTAAACAGTTAACTATACATAATTACATAGTTAGTTTCATATTAGGATGTACAGGTTTGAGTGTTGTTCAAGGCATAACATGGTCCCAAGGTATAAGGTTTCTCTCAAAAATGAGAATGTAAGGCTAGTGCAGTGATACTAAAGTTATCTAAAGACTAAAGTATCATGCAAGAGAGACTTTTCTGTTAGTTGTCATAGGAAAAATAAAATAATAATTAAAAAAAAAAACTTGTATGAGACACTAGATAGTAAAAAATCTCCAAATACTTCAGTAGTCACATTTCCATCCTACAGAAGGCAACTGTGTACCTGCCTATGGGTTCAGCATGTTACAATGGGAAGTTTCCAGTTCTTACTGTTGAAGAACTGTGAAGATAGTTAATAGTAGTATTTTAATTATATGATAAAAATGTAACAACTACTTCATTTTTATTATTTACATTTGGTTTTGGCATAATATTAGCTAGAACAGTGAAAGTGGCTTGTGCTATTCCACTCAGCTTATGCTTTGGTAATGAGGACAATGTCTGGGTTCATAACTCTACAATGTGACATTTAAACTTTTATTTTTAAGATTTTTAATTTTTTTAAAAATTATATAGAAACATTTTATGGAGATTATTTTTTGATAAATTTTTAATTGTTCTGCATTTCGAGTCTAAAGAAAGTGACATAAATTGTATTTTGTCTATCATTAGTTTGCATATTACTGTATTAGTTTTTTAATACACAGAGTAAACGTTTTTACACACAAGAGAAAAATGATCTCAATTTCAGTGTTAGGTGGAAACTTAGAAAACACTGGAGGACAAGAAACAGGAAAACACAAACTCATAAATGCTGCTAATTTTCACATATTATATAGTAATCCTCTTGCTCTCAAATAGACTCACTGAGTAGTTGACTTTTATGACAAGCAGTGTAACAAAACCACTGAATGATACTAACATGTCTGAATTTAATTTTGGTTTTTTTCAATGCATGTGTTGTTATTACTAGAAATCTTTCCAGGTAAAGGGAGATTCCCAGTGCGAGAAGGAATTTTTTCGGTATATATTTTCATATATGTAATTATCTGTTATAGGAGAGGTAATTTCTCTTATGTACTGCTAGAACTAAGGCAGAACACAATACTTGATCATTTTGCCAAATACCTACAAACCAGAGAACAAACATGATTAAACATCCATAAGATGCAAGTCTGTTCCCATGAAAATCATGCAAGTATTTCCAAAACGTTTGAGTCTCACTTTCTGTCAGAAAATCGCACATTGATGGAGTTTCCAGGAGTCAAAAGTCCATGGGTTTTGGCATGAACTGGTTCGGTTTTGGGAGAAATTTTGATCTCAAAATTCTGAAGCAACTGTGAATATAAACAGGACAAGTATTAGAAAAGCTGCAAAATTACAGATGAAGATTAGACTTCGGAAAAGAGAACATAACAGACTGTCACAAACAAAACTTCTGTTGTGAATTCTGTGGAGTCTAAGTGCTATGATTCCCACACAGGAAAGAAAAAATAGTTGTTACAAGGTGAAGATTATAGCTAAAAATCTTCCTCCTCTGATTGAGGGAGGACCGAGCCAGTCCTTTCTGAAGAATTTCCACACAACTAGATTAAACGCTCTGAGCTATCAAAGAAACTAAGGTCTCTTTCAAACCTCATGAGCTTCCTCTCTCTGTGTTTTTGATTTCAATTCCTTTAATATAAATCAATACGTGCAATTATAAAACAAAGCAATAAGAAAGTCCCAATCCCATCGCACACATTTCTCTTCCTGGGCAGAAGGAAACAAAACAACCATGAGACAGCAACTGTCCAGTGCACCGAATGAAACAACCATAATTCAAGGAGTCAGATATTAGAACCTCTCCTGAACAGAACCACTATAATTCAATCACACAGGTTCTCTATACATGAAACCTCTATTTCCATACACTTAATGAAACTGAGAGAATCAGTTGCAAACATAAATCACAGCAATCGTGGGTTAAAACAAACTTCAAGAGATTTATTTCACCCATTTTGAAGCTGAACAGAGAAGACCTCAGCTATCTATTTTTAAACTTTCAAGAAGGAAATACCACATCCTCAACTTTTCCTAATATTAAATCTCAAACACTTTTTCCTATAAACTAAGCATTCTTCTCTTATCCTTCTCCTAGTAAGCATGATGAACAATGCATTATTTTCCTATACATAACCACCTTTTCAGTGTTAGATGTTTGATCAAATTTTCATCTCATTCTTCTGTTTTTCAAACCTCTCATTCTTGTTATTCTTTCTGTCTTCTGAATTTCCTCCAATTTGACTATATTATCCTTAAAATGCAGTGCACAAGGTCGGTTGCATATCATTGTCTAGCTGAGGATTTGTCACTGTTTGGTAAGACTGAGTAATTTAGCTCCTCTTTCTGACATACAACATGCTGGTTAATACTGTTAATATACCCAAGAATTATACTGCCTTGTCAGAATTAGCATCATTAATGTTGACCGATTTTTTACTATATCCCTCCAGTCTGTTTCTACGGTATTAATTACCCAGCCAGCTGGTCAGTGATTTCTATTTACGCATTTGATTTCTTCTCAAGAGCAGTAACTTGCAACTGTCCTTAGTGAACAATTTTTGTGTTGATTCTGGAACATTTTTCCATTTTTTTCGTAATTCTATATTCACATCCTCTGATTTTAACTTAATCCATGTCAGCTTGGTATCCTATGCAAACTCTAAAAGTATTCTCTAATCCATCATTTACATTGTTAATGAAAATACCAACCTAAATCAAACACAGGACAGACTCTTACAGAATTTTAATCAAACGCTTTCGCAGTTCAGTTGCAAATCAGCAGATATTTGACAGCTACTGCCTCCAGCTATCTCTTTTTTTCCAACCAGTTGTGCATGCATTTTATAGGTACTTCCATTTGGAACAAATTTTATTAATTTAATTGTGAGAACAATGTATAGGACTGTATGTATATGTGAAAATACTTTCTGAAGTCAGAATACATGATTTATTTTATATCCACCACATTAGGTAAGTGATCATGTCAAAGAAAGGAACTAGACTGGTCTGAAACAATTTCGCTTTGATCTGCTCCATGCTTCATGTGTTTCTATTTTTAAATCACTTAAATATAATCTCGATACTTATAAATAGGTCGTATGCTATTTTGTTCTAGTTTCTTTCCAGAAAACAAAAGCAGGCTCTCTATTACTTCCTTGATCCTCCTTTTCAAAAAGATGGAAGTATGTTTGTTTTATCCAGCCCCCTGAAAGCTATGTCACTCTGAGTTCCGAAAGACAGGTGATAATTGTTCAGAGATTGCTCTAGGAGTTTACTTAAGGCAATTCTAAGGCAAATTCAATCAAGCTTTGCTTTGAATACATATAAAGGGCCTAAGTATTTTTGTAGTTAAGTAACTATAAATAGTTTCCAAATCTTTGAGTTTTGACTGCACAATCTGAACTCGGTATTTGAGTTAAAGGGTGTCTTGTAAATGACAAAAAATGTAGCAGCTGTTGGGAAAGCTTTCTTTATGATATGAAGCAATGGAAAACAATATATATCAATATGTACTAACTACTTATATAACTATAAATTATGTGTATCTAAAATGATAATAAAGTTAGAAGAAAGAACAAGAAGGGACAGAAAACCACAGAACATAGAAAAATTCTACTATTTGTCGCAACACTGTGGTCAGTACAAGGATATAAAAACTTTTTTACTTCTTTGTAAGTACTGAATTCTTTGTAATTAAAATACTGAAACTGAGCAGGCAACCATTCTAACATACATTAAGAAAGACTTTCAATTTGCTTACAAAAACCTTCTGTACTAAATCCATATATTTCCTTAACAATCTTACCTTTAGTTTTACCTCATTTGTGGTATAAAGAATTTTTCTTCTGCAATGTAGTTTAACTAGTATGCTACATTTCAAGCACAACTATTTTCCACTTTTTAAGCCTTTGCAGGATGAGTATGCTAGACAACACTCCAAAACAAAGTTTTTGTGCACTGTAAGATATCCAGAAATGGTATACATAGAAAAGAATCATACCAATATATTTTTCTTCTTGTAATGCTGTCACATAGTTCTAACCTGAATCAGTGCAAGATGAATTTCCAGCTCTGCAATTCTTTTTCCTATACAACTTCGAATGCCATAACCAAAGGGGATTGAACCAAAATTGTCTACTCTGTCCAAATTATCTTTCCTCAGCCAGCGTTCAGGTCGGAACTCATTTGCCATTGAGAAATTTTCTTCGCTGTATGATGTAGTATAATGACAGAGTGCCAGCTGCGTCTGAGGAAATAAATGATATTTATATTTAGCTAACTCCAATACACAAACAAAACAAAAAAGTATTTGTAATTACTGTAATTACTGCACTATGACGTGATAAAAATTAAGTATCTTTGAGTGATTCTAGAAGAAAAAAGGATACCTAGAAAATCAGATCCCTTTCTCAACTGGTCAAATGAAATAATCTTCAAATTGTTTTAAATGTTGCTGGATATATGAGAGAAGATGCAGTAGGGAAGGAGATGAGAACAAAAGTCACAAGTATTGGGAATTGTCTCAAAAAGATAGTATGAGAGAAAGGGATAAGAGATGTACAAGACAATGGAAAAGGAAAAAATGGAGGATGCGAAGTTAAAAAAAAAACCCACCTCAGAAAAAAAAACAGTGATAATTGATTTGGTGATGTTTCCAAATAAATTGGGGGGGTAGGGGGGGATGTGTGTGGAATAATATTTAAATAAGTATATTAAGAATTAAGAATCCTGACTGTTTTAAAGGTACGTTGCTCTAACACAGAAGTGCTGTCATTTAAAATAGAGCCATACAGTTCTACCATGATCTCTGTGTAATCTTTGAGTAGTATGAAGGAAAGATTCATATTTTAAAAAGGAAATGAAAGTCTTTCTACAAAAGGGAATTAATAGGCAAAGAATTAGAAAGCTGCAAGA
This sequence comes from Fulmarus glacialis, assembly GCF_000690835.1. Classification (NCBI taxonomy): domain Eukaryota; kingdom Metazoa; phylum Chordata; class Aves; order Procellariiformes; family Procellariidae; genus Fulmarus; species Fulmarus glacialis. The sequence continues at coordinate 21,497 of NW_009225513.1, forward strand.
ATAATGAATGTTTTTTAATCAAATTGTAACATTGCACAGAGATGTTATCAATAGACTCCACCCTCAAGAATATTAAGAACAAGTCATGATGGTAAATTTGATTAGCAGGTTATGACCCAAATCTAAAAAACCAACAGCAACAAATCAATTATAAAATCCGTATTTGTCATATAAATGGGTATTATTGAAATACTTTCCTCTTAATGCTCTAGCTTGGTGAAATCTTTTGAAATCAATGAAGTGTATATATGTTGTAACAAATCACATTTCATACACAAAAATTAAACTGTGTTCTCTGCAGAGGGCTGCAATAGAACCTACCCCTTTAGGTATCAAGTATCCTCCAATGATCAAGTCTTTTTGGGTCACTCTTCCATTTCCTGGCAATACTGGATATAACCTAGAGACAAATATTTATGAGAAGTTCAACAGTAATAACTAATACAACTTAAAAAGTTTAGATTCCAATTTGCATTCATAAATATGCAATATGAATGCAATATGCATTCACAGCAAAAAGGTTTTTCAAAACACCTTGGAGATTCAAAGACCTTGAATCATCTGTGAGAATATGATTAATGCCTGAGAAAAGTTATTTACTAGTAACTGGAGGTTGAGCTGTTTGGTCTATATATTTATTTGCTTTACACATGTACAAACATGCAACCAGTTGGTCAAGCTGGAAATGTTTTAGCACTACGGGGAGCTGAAAAAGCCCTGTTGATGCCTTCTCTAAAATTCTCTTACTCCCCTCACCTCACTATGAACATTTGTTATAAACATATAAAAAAAGCATGTCACATGCCTTCAATTTAAGTCAAGAAGCTTAAAATGATTGTAGTGGTACTGCAAAGTACCACTTTGCAGTAGTGTGTGTGGGAGGAAGTTGTTGCAGTCCATCATACAGACTAATACATAAAAGGCAAAAATCAAGCTTTCAATTACCTACCTTAACGGACATGTCCTACATATGTGATATTAAATCTACCATACTTAAAAACATTACACATTATGTAAATGGTCATATTTCATTCCTTGGGCATCCTTGGACACAATACTGCTACAATAAATAAAAGCAGAAGCAGCAAATAGTAGTAACAACAACTAAATACAAACGTTAGCATGGACTCAAAATCCATTAAAATTAGACGGAATTAAATTTTTTAATTAATGATTGCAGTTGTCTGCTACTTACCTCAAGGTTTCTTTCAGCACAGCTCTAATCAAAGGCAATTTTGGGACATCATGAGCAGCAGGAACTTGATCTTTCCCCAGCTTATTGACTATCTCCTCATAAACACGTTGTTGAACTTCAGGGTGCTTTGCCAACAAGTATGTTGCCCAGGACAAAGTAAAAGAAGTCTGAGGAAGAAACCACAAACATCACGATCAAGTCCAACAAGATTAGATTAAAAATAATTTCAAGCCAAGAAAAATGATCAGTTTTCAACTATGTGTTTTATACGTTTAAAATTATAAAACAGACTGGCAATGATTCACATCTGGACTCAATGGGATGTTATCAGACTTCACCATCCCCTCCTTCATCCCTTTTCCATCTAAAAATCCCCCACATATCAAAACAACCTATGCTGATTTTTTCCCAGTGAAATATTAAAAAGCAACAGAAAAACCAAATGCAAACAAAACTACATAACAATACTGAAACATAAAGACTCTAAACAGCAATGGAATAAGTTAACTGTTAGTTTTCAATATGTGTTTCACCTTTCTTCCCAACAAAAACATTTCGCAGGATACAAGATAAGAGAATACTACTCAGAACATTACCAACCCCTTTTAAGCATATGGTTGTCTCTTCATAGCATCCACACAACAAAATTAATATTATCACTGCTAAGATTACACTTTATCCTTTGGTAAGGAATGCTACACTACAATTGACACTTTCTACCTCTTGAAAATTCCCACTTGACTGAAATTCAGCATCCTATTGAAAGCTCTTTCTTAAGGAAGCTAAAAGAGGAGCTTATATATGTAAAGTGGCCCCAAAATGTTAAAATATACCCCCCCCTCCAATTAATGATTCTAATAATCATCAAGGCTCCAGAAAAGAGGTACTGTGTGAAAAATCATTTAAAAATATTTTGTCTGAAGGAAGAAACAGAACACAAGGCAGAAGACAGTTCAACTCTGAGCACAAGATGATTTAAAGGAACCCATCATCTGATCCTCTTTCACCTCAGCTGGAAAAATTGCACTTCAATGCACATTTGTGGTTTAGGGCACACTCTGAGAGCATGAACTCATTCCATCTGTACTAACATGGAACTAAGTAGAGTATTTCAAGTCTTTATTTGTGATCCAATATTTACCATTCATTTAACGATGAGTCACTGTGTTTAACCCCTACATGGATTTCAGGGACTGTTCCATTCAAATACTAGACAGACTCAGGACATTTTGCTTCTACTATCAGCTGCACCCAAGACATTAAGGTTAAGCAAACGGCCTTACTTGAGCCCGTTTCCCTCACAACCATCACTGAAGACAGAAAGTTTACCATGAAAAATGTATTTTCAGTGTCCCTGAGTAAGTATGGCAGAGAAAGTGACAATGTTATTATTCTGTTCCTTAACTGTGTTGTTCTTAGTATCTTACAGCATTTAAGAGCGAAAAATTGTAACCTCTACCCTAATTTTCTTGAATTATTTTTAAACATTTTTTTTTTCAACTTGTATAACGAAGACAGACAACCAGTTTCACTTTATAGGGAGGAAACAGTTTTATTTTCAGCTTCTCACTCATTGGCACAACAAAGCTTAAGGTTATAAACAATGTATGGGTAAAAACCCCAACTTCTGGAAATGTGTTATTTTGGGCTTACATTTAAGATCAATTTAGAATGCAAATCTGTCATGACGATGACCTTTTATGCCTTGTCTTCAAACTGGGGTATAATGCTAGAAGCATCATTCTCAGAACCTTTCTTTTTTTCTTCTTGGGATATTGAGTGGCTGTCCCTTGCTAAAATGCAACCCTGCCCTATTCCCCTCAGAGGAGCTGGCAATTGTGCCAGCTGCATACAGAACTTCTCTGATATAAGCACTGTTTCTTCCCAGGTTCCCAGATCCTTCATAACCTCTTAAAAATTAGCACTGTTCCAGGGACAGCCAAAAAGCTTTATAGCCAAAAACTGCCTTACAATTTTGTTGAAAGCTTTTATAATCCTCTAAACTTCTTTCATTTTCTATGATAAAATGAGATCTGAAGTGACAGCAGCAGGGGAAAAAAGGTTCCCTCAATTTCTGTCTTGTACTTAGAAATGAGGAAATCAGAAGTACCGTCCTCTCACAAAATGATTGTTGCCAGCTGAGAAAGCTGAGTTAAATGGAAAGAGAAACTCTTGTTGGCATGAACTTGAACACTGTCCTTTTAGTTTAATGAAAACTCTCTCACACACTAAAAATGGAAAATTAAGGGTTTGAAAGATTAGAAAATGAATGGGATGAATAACTGTGCTTTACTTAAGAACCAAACATCAAAAAGCTCTCCAAACTCATAAGCCCTTGGGATATTTAACCAACGGAATAATCTTCAGCACATAAATAAGCTTTACATATGCTCCTTATTTTAGAATTCAAAAGCATTACTGTTGGGGTTTTGTTTGTTTTCTTTAGAAACTTACAAACTTTCTTAAATCAAAAAAATCTGAATTCAATTATCCAGAGAGTATTTTTTACTTTAAGGCTACTTTACTTTTTTACTTGTTTTAATCTTTTCTACTGTAAGACTATTAAACACAGTCCTACATAGCACTTTCTTTATCAAATTCATATAGATTTCTTTTAAAAAATTGCTCATTTACAATCATTTACAATAATAGTGTTCATTGATATTCTAAATAACTCCATGTACATTGTATATACAATACAATAACTCATTTTTAGCTTTTCTTATTCTTCTGATTGTCATGCTGCAGTCAATACTAAGCTACACTGATTTCACATGATAGGAATGAAAGGAGGGTAAGATATATACATGACCTTAATGTGACCATGTTTCTTCAAATGCTCTAGATGACATATCAGAAGAATAAGGAAAGATGATCACCTAAAATGCTTCACTAGGTGTTAACATACCTCGTACGTTAACCTCATTAATGCTGAGCCCCATCACCACAGCTCTTTGCCGCGCTGACTGTATGTTGCCAGCACAAGCATGGGTGGCAAACTCATGCCTTACCTACATTAGTGCAGGCCTAACACCCCCCTCCTAATGGACTTCAGCACAAACCAGGTATCTGATCCATAATGTGTGTCCCAGTTGATTTAATTAGCCACATGTAAAAATCCTTTACCAAATTCTACATATGAGTTTATTGATTAATTTTTTCACACTAACTTTCAGCAGCCTTTTCTATGGTGGTCTACGTAAAGAAGCACAAATACCAACCTGATATTCAAATTAGGAAAAGAAAATGTGTGAAATTCAAGACGAATGTAAAGACAATTGCTATTTTATCCATTTAATAAACTGTGGAACTGACTCCCAAATGATGGGTTCCTGTAAACCACAGCTAGAATAGAACAACACTGACTTCATTCTAGTAGAGAGATTACACAATGCTGTAAGTATTTTCTATCATTTTAAAGATGTAATGACTTAAATGTACCAGAAATTATGTCCTTATAAACAACATAACCCCCACTGAAGATAGCTGTGAATGGTACTAGTTTACAAAAACAATTGTGCACAAGAAAAACGGTAACAAGCTTACTGTGTCCACTCCTGCCAGAAGCATTTCAGTCATATTGGCATAGATCTCTTCCAAAGTAAGTTCCTTACTCACTAGGAGGTATGTAAGTAGCCCACCATTTACTACTTCTCCTTGGTCCAGCTGAGACTGAATAGCCTTCAATTTGTTGTCAACATGGATTTGACCTTTGGGATTAAAAAAAATTGTTAAGCCTCCATTTTTATTTTTCTGCTGGTTCCATTCAGTAATGACATTTCCCCCTTATACTACACTACATAGCTATAAAAAGACAAAGTATTTGAATCTATTTTCTCAGGGAAAAGAGAATAGAGTGGTGGTGGAAGTCCTTGGGTACAGACAGAGCTGACAGGAACCTTGGTAGCTCACAGCATGAGAATGCTGAGCTTGAGGAAAGGACACAAGAGACTATAGTTTCTGACTGGGAGCGAAGGAAGCTCAAAGTCAAGCTTTTACGCCCACCTGGCTTGTTTTCTGATGACTCTGCAAGAAGTGGTGAACTCTGCAGAGCATGCTGCAAGACAGCACACAGCGGCTGCTACAAGATATTAGCAGCAACCCGAAGGTCAAAGCCACGGAACGGAAATCACACTGAAGACAAAGATGAGGAGCATCAAGTAGTAACAAAAATTGAAAAACTTCAGTGACATTTTGAGCAATTTCATCCACAGACCCATTTATACTTTAGTGACTACAAATAGCATCTTCAGTGAAACAAGGGCTTTAAAAAGAGGAAAACTACTCAGAAAGTTAATGCCTTGCAGAATGAGCTTACAAAAAAAAAAGAACTAGAATCAACATGTTCTTTTATGAATCCTACACAAACACACACATCACATACAGTGATTATCACCATTTAATTCCTTTTTCACAAAGGAATTAAACAAAGAAACAGCATAACAAGTTTCAAACGGAACAAATTCCTCAAGAACAGTTTTTCAGCTGCTGTTAGGATAAAGCTGAAGTCTGCTGTTTTTAACTCACAAAAGGGAACAAGAGTGCTTTATCATGGGAAATAATTTAAAAGTGGCAGTGTAAAAAAGTATGTTTCATAGAAAACACACCTGTATCAGCATTAAATGGATTCCCTAATGCCTACTGTACGTAGGCAACTGTAGACCAATACATATTAAAAATTAAGCATATTAGGCATATTAAAAGTTAAGAAACTAAAGAATCTACTCTCAAGAAGATGTACACAGACCTACCTAGACAAATAGTGCTAATAAAATAAATTTAAAAATGCATGCAACTTTAGAGAAGGAAAAAGGTTTCAAGGTTTTTTAAACACTCCAGAATATTAAAAAAATATATTGCAAAGACAACTCCTTCTTACTTACATGAAAGCTGATTGATAAAGTAGCCTGGAATGCTTTATTCACAAAAAAAACCATATTATAGTACAGCAGTGTACTTCTATGCTTGTATGTGTATATGTAAACTTCACAAAGAGTTTAATTGATTGCTAGAGTCTCATTTTTTAACTTGCTGTTCAGTTTTAGTGGTGATTATTTGTCAGAGTGCCTGACTGAAAGCTTGCTGAAGTCAACAAAACCACCTTCATTAAAATTTGAGTGGCTTAAGATAAAGCCTTGGCAAAGAACTTGGACCTGGAGTGAGGACTGCACGGTGAAACAGGTGAAGATAAATAAAGGAACAGCAGTATAAAATAGGGGAATATTTAAAGTGTATTGGTAAAATTCTTTTTCAGTAGAGTGATTTTTAGAATGGTTCCCTTGGCCAATCTGAGTTTAATGCGAAACTTAACTTCTACCACAATGTCTTCTTACAATTTTAGAAGAGAAATGCAGCAAGTCCTGTTCAAACACACACAGAACCTGCAGAAATACAGCTGAACTTTTCTACTACTAAGTCTTACTAAATTTGAAGAGTCCATCCCAAGATCTGCAGAACTCTCTCCAGGGTTTTGGAATAAGTGGACGAAGCCATCTGGGAATAGCACCTGCATACATAGTGGTCTTAAACATACTAAACATCAACTCCAGAGCCTCAATATATTCAACAGTCTGCTGTGGGACGTTGTTTTCCAGGCAGCCCAACCGGCATTCATACAGAATAGTTGCCACACCTGCACATATGAAACCAAAGAATTTGCTATACACATGCATGTATACATATTAATAATTTAAGGAATTATAATGCTAACATAATGGAACTACCTTCCAAAAATGTTTAGTTATTATTACTGCAGCTGGGAGCAGATAAAATAGAAATTTAAAACACAGTAAAAAATCCCAGCTAAACATTGTAGCGAGACAGTGGCTACTATGTCAGTAATGCTCAGCATGAGAAGACAGCCAGGAATTCCAGCAGAAGTAGAGTAGCCCTCCAGCATGTTTGCCGTGTTTTGCATTGCACCACAAATCCTGAGCGTGCCATGTTGGCCCCTGAACACGCAGAGACATACAAGTCCAAAGACATTTCTGATAACTGGTGATAACGCCCGAGTTTCTAGCAGCAGCTATGCCTTTCTTCAACATAAGCTGGTAGTAAATGATTAATGAGTATGCATAAATGGATAAAGAGCTTGTACTCTAGACAGTGATTTCACTGCACACAATATACTCCATGTAGCCCTGAAAAACAGCAAGTGTGTGACACTGTTGCAAGTGACAATATTGACTTGTCTCTTGTTCCTGACTTGCTGTAATTTCCTCAGATGTTTTGTCTGCAGTATTGCAGTGATCCCTACTAGAAATACCATCACCCCCCCGAAGAACTTTATATATATTTTTATTAAATTCTTCTTCTTCTTCTCAACTCTGGACTATTTCTTCCATTTATCAAGTTAATGCTTACTCATCCATTAGTGGTCCTGCAATCTCTCAGCTCAGTTTTTATAAACATATCCAAGTTATTAAATATTAGACAGAACTCAGCCAGAAACTGCCCTACTGGAGTTAGCCAAAATGTTCTCTCAGTTTGACAGCAAACCATTTTTAATTACTTTCTGAACCCAGGTTTCTAGCAATTTTTCCTCCCAACTTGCAACATCTAGATCATATTACCCAGTTACTTTATGAAAATATCACATGGTACAGTACAAAAAGCATTATCAAAATAATCTTATTTCATGATTTTTTCTAAAATCCAGTACAGCAATTAGGTAATTTTAAAAGCCATTTAGATAATTTCTCAGAGCCATTTGCACCAAATCAAATGGTTTTAAATTAATTATTTAACAGTTTTTCCACATCTTTCCAGAAAATATTAGAATAACTGTTAACTAGATAATTAAAGTAACTGGTCTATTAACACTCTAGTCTCTTTTTTCTCTGTTTCTCCTATTAAAAACAGGTACAATAACTATGATGGTTAACCTTGATCTTGCCCTCCATCAAACTCTCCATGAATGCTCAAGTGTATATATATACTTCTTTTTTTTAAGAAACTTTTCTTTTTCCCTATTCTTTGCTTCATATTTCTTCTTTACTGATAAAAATAATTTTAAAATCTGGCTATTTTCAACTCAGTCTTCCTTCCCTAACTTTCCTCCCTGGGGAGATGTTTATTTCTCTTGTGCCTCTTTGAGCAACCGCTAGTTCTTATGCATTCTTTTGCTCTTTACATGCTCTTTTCAAAAAAATCTTACACATTGGTTCCCTGAACAGTTGACAGGGTTAACTAAACTGCAATTCATATAGGAAATAAGTGCGTGCCAGGCACAAGTTATAAATGAAAAGCTAAAAGAATGTGAAGAATTTAAACTAACCCATCGGTTAAAGTGAATCTGTAAGCTCAGAGTTTAAAATCCCATAAAATTGGTAACTCTTAGCTGAATGCCATTTCTAGACATTATTAATGTAGAACAGACTTAGGTTAGTTTACCAAACAGCCAGCCAGCCATTTGATACAGCATCTCCACAGGTAAGCAATTTGGAAGTTCTTGCAAATCTCAAATTATTCAGCTGCCTGTCAGCAAAGTACCAGTGTTTATAAAGGCACTACATTTAACAAGATCAGGTTGTATGCAGTCAGTTAAAGGAATGTATGAAATATGGATCACCATTACATTCTATAAGAACACAGGAAATGCTGTACTAGCTCAGGCTGGAGTTCCATTTAGCATTCCCTCATTAATGGTAGCCAGTGGCAGATGATTTTAAGGCAAGCATAGCAATCCCACAGTTGGCATGTGTAGGCAGGGGAAAGCAGTATCTTCTCCCTCATTAAGCTATGATCAGAATTTAGATACATCACACAGTGATTCCCCACCTAGAATTCGGCCAGTATGTTGTTAAATTAACATGTCTTAGATGTCACATTGTTAAAAGGTCAACACCCGTATTCTTGAGAAATTAATACGAAATACGGAGTACTGAAACTGCTCAGGGCCTTGATTGTACATTTTGCCTATATACCAACATTTCCACAGGAATTGTGCCTTAATACAAGGTAGCATCCCTTTGGACTCTACAAAGGAATTCTGCTGATACCTGCTGCACTAAGTAGGAAGACACGTAAATGCAGAATATCAAGCTTCCCTTTTCAGATTAATCACAACGGGGCATTAGTCATTTGACAAAAATGCCTAACCATAAGCTTTACATTCATTTTCTTTACAGACGTTATGCAGCCTGGGCTTACCTTCCATTGAATACTTGAAGAAAAGGTTGTTAACATTGGTCACTGTTTCCCCATCGTCCTCTTGACTTCTGAGAGTGTGGATTCTTTTAATTAAGTCTGTGATAACTTCATTGACTCCTTCAGAGTAAACAGCCACATCTTTGGGTTTCAGAATTTTTTGCCTCAGTACACTTCTCATTTTTAGCCATTGTTCCCCCTCCCTAGAAGAAATTATTAATAATGTCTAAACACAAGTCTCCTTAACAATCATTAGCTGGATAAGAGCTCCGCAATGAAACTGTTTATGATTTTTCATCTCAAATGAAAGCAAGTGGTGAAATGAAAATGATGATAATGCGTATCTGGTATTATGCTCTTACATTTTTATTCTGTATTTATTGCACATCCTCATTAAATTTCAGTGTTGCAACATGGATGTACATCTGTAAGTCAATCTTTGGTCTGAGTGACAGAACTTGTCCAATCAGTGTTCTGAATTTGACAAGTGTCTCTATATTAGTATTTTAGTAGTAGCTAGCACAGGAAATTTGCAGAATTTTCTTATTAAAATTACTTTAAATAAGTATTTGAACGGATAGTCTGCAAAATTGCTTTTACGTAGAATTGGTGCTTAATTACCAAAGATATCACATCCAGATCTGACAAATCTAGTACCGTAAGTGCCATCACTGATACATCACTTTCAGTTACCCTAATTATAAACCTACAAAGTAATAAATAGCAGACCTAGGTACAGAGAAAATTCACAGCTAGATTCTCCTTTAGCAGAGCTATGTATTGAAATCTTTCTGCTGACGACTAAAAATCTGAATTGTAGCATCTGCATGCTTCATATGAGTACAGTATTTAGGAGCAGTGGTTCCAGGGATATCTTTCAATTCCTTATGAAGACAGTCAATTGTCTTTTATGCATTTATTTTAAATTGCTATTTAAGTATTTCCCATTAAATTCTTTCACCTGGAGCAATGCTGCTGCAAGGTACAGAAACTTATTGGCCAGGAAAAGAATTTAATCTCTTTAACAGACATTTTCTGACTATCTCTTGATTTGAGATCTCATTTCACAAAATATCAAGGAACTCTCAGTTTGACTCTGAACTGCAGCTTAAGATTTGAGTCTGCAGTGCAATACATAATGCCTTTTGCCACCATGAAAGAAAAAGACTGTCCATGACTCAGGAAATTAGTTTCCCTCTAAATAAACACGCTATGTCAGTGGGGACTGTGAGTAGTTCCCAATGGCAATTAACCACACCCACACGCACTGCCAGCTTATGCAAGCTTTAAAGACAGATAACTCTTCTAGAATCAGCCACGTACAAAAATATCTGCATGGCGATGCACTACAGTATGAATTTACCATACGTTGACATCTCTACATAAATCTGAGGGGGCACTTTGGTGAACAATAAAGCTAAAGCCAGCCTGAGCCAACAAGTCCACACAGCACACTGCCAACTGGATGCAACAGTCTAGACCTGAAGCAATAAAACCAATTTGCACAGTACCAAAGTTAGTAAGCCCTATTCTGCAATATTGCTTCCAGGTAAGCGAGTCAGCTCAGACATCTCTAGCTGATACACATTCCTCAAGGATGTTTTTATGCAAGGTAGCTTACTCCACGTTCAAACTACACATTATTACCATCCCTTTGAAAATTTACAGCAGAACAAACAATTCACCATAAATTCCTACCCTCTTTCCCCCACTAGATGTACAAATTTCCCCACACAGAAAAGCCTGGATTCCCAGATGTCCTGTACAGTCCTTCAGAAAATCACTAAACTTTTACAAGGAAACTTAGAAAGTGAAGGAGTAACAACACTTACGCAGAAATAAGTCCTGTGGCTCTCCCTCGCAAGTCTCTGTATTCCTGCCAGGATTCCATGTTAGCTCTTTGTGGTGCTCTACCTTCTGCCCGGAGGACTTGAGCAACCATATCTCGATCTGCAATGGATACAACAAACTGGGGACCAAAGTGAGACTTGAAGATCTTTCCATATTCCTGAGTGTGTTTTTGCTACAGTATCACCAACAAAGAGAAACAGAAGTAAAGTATTACTAATGAAAAATAACACAAAAGGAAACTGACAATTTGTCATACAGTGAATCAATCTATCACATCTACAACTTGATCCCCAGCTTTCCAGTCAAGGAATGGTTTGAAATGTCAGGAGAAAGCATCTAAGCATTACTGTGAAATATTCACAAGGCAAACAGAGAGGTCACACCGTTCAGGACCTCTGACTGAAAAGACCCAAAGCTCTAAGGCACAAAGCACGAGTGAAACCAAATACTGAGAAGATGAAAGGACTTGGGGCACTTAAAAACACATCTCTTCAGATCAAACAGGTTGGAAAGAATGTCTGAAAAAATGAAAAACATAGAGGTAAAGAGGGTGAAATTAACAGTATAATACAAAGATATAATAATTTACTTTTAATGTCTTTTATAAATACAGACTTACTCTACCATTTTATTCTTTAAAAAAAAAAATTTAACCAAGGACGATGATAACAGTGAGAAACTGCATTTTTGGACAGCTCATCAGTAGTGAACTTTAGAATGACATACATTAATTCTGCAAAAGGAAGGAAAAGGTGAGGTTTTATTCCTGCAGTGGGGTTTATTTAGTGGCTGATCCACAAGTTGTATGATTCAAGCTGGGGGCAAGCAACAGGCAATTAAGAAAGGGGATTGGAAAACATTAAATTATGTATTAAAAAAAACCCAAAAGTTTTCCAGTAAGATTGCGCTATCACTGTCCCATGAAACCTACTGATTACTTCAAACAAATTTCATTCTGACATTGTCATGAAATGAAACACCCAACTCCCAGGAATTCACTTGGAGTAGAGGTACATCGTCATTTTAGGGGAAAAAAAACCCCAAAGCTGCAAAGGAGTTGTTAAAGAGATATTATTAGGACTTCAGATTTAAGAAAGCTTTAAATTTTAAAGCCTTTATTTCAGGTTAAAGTAGCAAGACAAGTTAAACTGACCAAAGTTTAACTTTGACACGTTACCTGCATCTAATCTAAAGACATCTGCTTGCAGAGTTATGTTTATTACAGATCAAAGATGTTTGATAGAACTACACTAGTGAAAGGCTAGTGTTGACCCAAGATTAACTTACGAGAAATATTTTTTTAATCAGTCTTGGTTACAGAGATGAATTGTTTAATTGCCAACAAGAAGTTTAAGAATCATGAATCACTCTTCAGCACATGGTACCAAGTACTTATAAAAAATTTAACTCTTTTTGCCTGGTTTCCAAATAAAACAAGAGTTGTGCAACTGTGGTCTCTGCCAATCTCCTCTTAACTACGTTTGGAACACAATGGCCAACTTCAGTTAAGTTTAACAGAGAGTTAAAGGTCTCCTGCAATTATATTCTTACCATTTTCAAAAATCAGCATCTGGATTCAAATGAGACACACATATTAGTCACCCTCATGAGGGAAATGCTACAGTAGGAACTCAAGAGTTACCATTTCTGCTTGGTCTGCTGCTAACCAAACGCCACAAGCAGACCAATGTATGAACAAGCACTCCCAAAACCCAAAGTATCTCTTGCTCTGGAGATATTTTAGGGATATTGAAACTGAACTTGGAGAGAAATGAGATCATGAGTCTTTAGAGGAAAGCACGAGTTGGGAGATAAGTGCTGCAAGGAAAAGGCAGTGGGGTGAGGGGGATACAGGTCACCAGTCACTGAAAAACAGGTTCAACAAATTTTGCTATTTATGGAGCAGCTTGTTTTTTCCACTTGTGGTGAGGTTTACATGGGAGGACAAACTTCAACAGAAAATAAATCAAGTGTCAAGCCATCTGATCAAATAAATGAAATATTAGTTTTAAACCAGAAACAGACAAGGACAAGGTATTTGGACATCTCTTGCTTTCAACAGAACCATGTTCAGTTGTATCAACTTCATGTTTAAAGAAATGCCTGGAATTTCTTTTCCATATTTTCTATCACAACATAGGTTTTCTTTCCCTTGTTCCAAACCTTAGAAATACTACACTTTCATGTCTCATATAACACTCTCACACCAGACATTCTTTCACACATCATAAATTCAAACTGCCAGCATCCAAACCCTCCCCCCTCACCTTTCTTTTCTTTATACTCGCATAGCACTGATGAGACAAAAGAGTCTAACCCCATCAAATTAGAAATACTTTCCCTTTGTCATAATTGCTGTAGGCATTACTGCTTTGGCCAGGACTAACTGGAATCATGTTACTGAGAACAGAACCTCCTTTGTAAAAAAGTGCTCGGCTTCCCCACCCCTTTTGCATATAGCATACGAATATTTGTGTGCGCCGAAGGACATCGCTTAAGTAGCTGTGCTGGTTACCAAAGGGTTTCAGATTAATTCATTCCTGATGTTCACTGCATTGTTAAATTTAACAGACTGTTATTAATCCAGTTAATGCCTATTTGCATCCAGTGTGTATGCAAACAGGGCATCCATGATTTGTAAAGTGATTTTTGAGACTCTAAACAGAATAAAAACTAGTATCGTGTTACAACTCCTCCTTATCCTTCCTCCTGCTTTCCTTTTTATGAATAACGTTCATTAAAGAAGAAAATTTCCCTATCAGCTTGTGGTAGTGAAAAGCATATACTATTTATGTTGTCTATTATTCCTTTTAATATTTGAATGATTTTCACTCTTTTGACAGTGAAAGAACAGTGAAAGCTTGAATTCAATGGTAGTATTTTTTTAATGTTATGAGACTATGGTGAGTGCCTCTCAAACTCTGTGCACCACCACAGAGGTAGAGAAAAAAAAGGAATATAATGCAACAAAAAGCTTTAACAATCATAAAGTTTCCATTGTATGTGTCTTGGTTAGCAAGCAATTAAGCTGAGCAATTCATCATCAGCGACCTAGTTCGGCTGGCATCAAACACAGCATAGACTGAGGAGCCTAACACTTCTTTTTAGAAATCTCAATGGTAAATACAGCAAAGCCAGACATGTGATTTTTTTTTTTTTCAGTGTTTCCTGCTGGTGTTTTTAGGCCCTTTGTAAATCCTAACTTTCAAGTTTTGATCCTCAAACCATTTAAAGTTCTGTCCTGTTCTGTTTGGTTTCCCTTTTCCGTTTTTACTTCCCTCTCTTTCATTTTTTTTTTTACTTCAGTGATTTTCAGGCAGTGAACCTCTTGGGGTTGTCTGTGAATCTCTTCCTAGCGATCTGGGAAAGGTCACTAAGAAAAGCAAAATAATAAATGCCACATTTGAGGTATTACCGAAGAGATCTGTACTGCCAGTGGAAAGCATTATGGATCCACAACTGAAGAAGGGTGAAAACCACTGCTTTACTCCCTCAAACACAAGTGCTCACGTTAGAATCACTTGGACCGCATGGGGAAGGGGCCCCAGGAGGTGCATTGTGACTTTTTAGGAATGAAACCCACATGTTTGGCCAAGCAGCCAAAAAAATGCATCTTTGGATAGAGACAGCCTTACGGTAAGACAGCTGCCCATGCCAACATCCAAGAAACGCTGCACAGAGCAAGGATATGCCTTCACCCAACTCCTGCTGCCCCGAGCACGGATAACCGCGCTTCACCCACCTTCGCCGGGTGGGACTGAGGACGGGGACACGCCGCGGCCTGTGGAC
>NW_009225514.1:0-208 GCF_000690835.1 Fulmarus glacialis
ACTTTCTGGGCAGAGATGTGTCCCTTCCCAGCAGGGATCGAGCTGGCCTCAGTTGCAGCCGCACTCCTCGATGATCATGTCCTCGTGGTGGCGGACGACGATTTCGCCCTTCTCATAGTAGAGCATGGAGAGGGGACTCATCCTGACCGGGGAGCAGGCGGGGCAGGGGACCCGGGTGGGCTTGTAGCGCTGGAGCAAACTCCGTGGG
>NW_009225514.1:239-861 GCF_000690835.1 Fulmarus glacialis
CGGGGCTAGGGGTGCACGGGGGGAGCGGAGGCAGCAACCCCCTCTTACCTGTATGTAGGCGTGGTTGGTGGGCTTGAAGGTCTCATCCACGGGCGACGGACACTGCCCTTCGCACCGGTAGGCATTGTACTTTTTGGGGTAGACGATCCAGCTGCCCCAGCCGGTCTGCTCGAAATCCACCATCATGTCCACCCTCCTGCACAAGGACCTGCCCTCCTCCCCCGGGACGGCAGCGGCAGCGTCGCTCACTTTGATCCTTTGCTTCTCCTTCCTGTTCCTGCGATGCCGGCGGGGTCCCTGCCCTGGGAGCCACTGTCACGCATGACGTGCTTGGAGGTCTCTGCTGTCCTGATGAGGCTGTGGTCTCCTGGAGACTTGTCTCTGGAGAAGACGAGCAGCAGGACTCTGTCCATCACGTCCTGGGGCAGGGCTGGCTCCCTGTGACCAGTGTCGCTCGAGGTGGGCGAGTGGCCGGGGTGGCCGACCCACTTGCCTCCCACCGCTCCCTTCTCATGGGACCGCGGTGCCCAGGGGTCACGGCTTGGTGGAGCCAGGACCGGAGCAGGCTGGTGACATCAAAGACTTTCCAAGAGGCCTGGGTGGAAGAGGGGCTGCCAGCCAC
>NW_009225515.1:0-27560 GCF_000690835.1 Fulmarus glacialis
CCTGCGTCTTGTCTTGGCTGACTTTCAAAAGCGGGAGAAAAGCAGCTAGGTGCTAATTGTAGCTGGGTCCTGAAGTGAAAATGTTTTGTGACAGTTGAAAGAATTTAAAGAGGAAGGAAGATCGGTTTAGTGTCAGCTGCAATTAGATAATCAAAGCTTAAAAATCCTACTCTGTTGATACCTTCACCTAGAGCTAAGGAGCGGAGCGAGGGGAAGGGGGAGGAGGGCTGTGCGTGGAAAGGGCATTTCCATAGCCAGTGCAGCCGAGGCCCGACCGAGCTTGCAGGTTGTCTGGGCGCACGCTTGCACAGAGAGATTTTCTTGGCAGCTCTACAGGATGAGGCTCACACTGTACACAGCCGACATATTGAAGCCGAGAGCCCTGGAGAACGTAGATGCAGGAGTAGAAACAGCTCTGCACACAATGTAGCGTCTCCTAGGATGGTTGGGCGGCTCCTTTCTTCAGGTATTTTATTACCCATCAGCCCTTTTTAGAGCCAAAAAAAAAAGAAAGTAACCCTAACCCTGAGAAAATAGCATCTGCTTCTGTTAAATCAATTTATTACATAACATTTCAGAGAGAGAGCAGCAGCACAGCGTCCTAAGCTTTTGGCTGCATTTCAGGTTTGATAAAATGGCGTCTTCGCAGTGAGCTGCTTGCTAAAGATATGTTGCACTGAGCAGAAAAATGCAATTATTTGGTGTTTTCTACTGCTGCTTTTGTTTTGGAGAGGTAGCATTTAGTGGAATCTCTACTAATGAAAAATGTTGTTTATATTTGCTTGTTTTCTTAATGCATTTAAGAGCTTTCAGCATCAGAGGAAAGGAACTACTTTGTAATGTCGTAGTGCAGAAAATTAAAACGGGATAACAGGCTTTCCCACTTGTGTACTTAATATGGTTTAGTTTTAAAATAAATAAAGCTGCTTTATTCAATGCTTCCATCTCTTTTCTGTCTTTCCACATTATGTACTCTGTTCAAGATTTCAGCTTCCTACCATCTAGGAGACTTCTTGTAAGTTAGCTTCGTAAGTGGCTTCAAATAGATGACAGTTTTCAAATTTGTCCTCAGCCTCAGACAGCGAATGCATAGAGCTGGACGTAGCAGGTAACCTGAAATATTAGCACTACAATTCCCAGATTTTCTACTTCATTATATTTTATTCTTCAGAATAGATGCTTGTGTCACCTTTTCTTTTGATTTTATAAAAATTAGCCTGCGCTTGATCTCGCACTTAAAATGTTTCTGGCAATTCCTATTTAATTCAGATTTAGAACAATTTATGTGTTGTCTTTTAAAGATCTGCTCATGTTGAATTGAAAACTGTTTCTTTGGGGGGAGAAAGTAATTTTCCCTTTTTTCTTGACTTCCTACTCAGAATCACTAACCTTTGTGTGACAAGTAAAATCCCCGGTAGGACTGTCACTGGCCTTTGGGATTTTTCTCTCTTCTGCATGTCAAAGCAAAGAACAGCGTCATCTGTAATCTGTCTTTTGGGCAGGATGGGACGAGCCAATGAATCCGGTTGTTGTTGTGCTGACTAACATGAACTGAAAAATAAAACTCCCGATAAGAGAGGGAGTCACTATTAGATCTGATTTAAAATTGGATGAGCAAAACTTATTAATAATGTGGTTCTCATTAAAAGTTTATCCCAGGCTTTGCCATTTCGCACCTTCTCCATGCTGTGGTTCCTAAATCAACTGAATGTTATATTATAGTTCAGGATGCATAATTTTACTGCGCAGCATTCGAACTAATTACTGCAATGGAAGTTATGAAGAAACAGTTACTTTTAACTTGGCTGACTAAAAATGAAAAGAAATACTATTGTAAATGACATTTTCAGAGCAGGATTGAAGTTTTGGGTAAACTGCTTGTGCAGGCAAAGTATTTTGCTTTTCTAAGAAATGCATGCAACAGCTTCTTCCATTTCACTCTATTCGTACTTTACATTTGTAATCTATGTAAACATTAAACTGATTTTGCAACTAATTATTCATATTCAGTATCAAACACAGCCAAAAATGTTTTCTATTTTTAATAAATACTAAATTGAAGTTGGTAAAGTATGTCGGGTACAGTATGTAATAACACCAGCAATCTCCTCTCATCCCATTGAGGATATTACTCAAAAACAAAGCAAAACCCTCATGCTTATTGGTAACACTGATCAAAACTGTGCATTTTTCAGGTAGCATGTACGATTGCAATTTGACAAAAGTTATGTTTATTTAAAACAAATTTGAGCTGTTATTCTTGGTATTAGATGAATTTTTCCTTTCTGATTGCTGAAGATTCCCGTGTTAATCAAGGGAATCGTATTTTGTAAAAGATGCATAATTAAGATTTTCAAACACAAAGTATTAATGTCGAAATAAATTTCACTTTGCAGTGTACCGGCACTAGGATTCGCTAACACAAAATACCTGTGGTTCCTGTTCCTGATGCTTTGTTTAAAATCTTTGCTCAGTTCACAGAGGAAGGATAGAAATGCTTCTGGTGGACTGCAGAGCTTTTATTTGTGATCTTTGCATAAAGTGGAGCTGATTCTTAAGAATTTTTTAAATGGGCTTCCCATTTAAGTCTTAACAGCTTTGAAAATAAAAGAAAACATTCGCAATTTCTATGAAAGTTGGTTTCCTAGAAAGTTGGAGGAAATCTATGTGTTCAAAAAAATCTCAAACAAACAAAAAATTCTCTAGATTTAATCATATGAAATATTTTGCTTTCATTATTTTCCCCAAATGCTTAAAGTCCTTGTGGATTAAGTAGGACTGTGTTACTATTTATTTAATTTATAGGAATGAACTCCTTTTAGTCTAGAGAAAATGGCAAAATGTCTTTTGGTTTTTTGCTTCTAGAGACAAGAATATAAAAAGTCCTCTCTTCAGGATCAGTTCTGTACTCAAACTCTGTTATGTTTGTCCAGCAGCAAAGTCACAGTTTTTGCAGCTTTCTGTTTATATTGTGAATTTTTTTTTCATTCTCTTTGTTTTATCTGTCTTGTTTCTTACAAGTTTTATAGCAGCAGTCTTTGGTGTTAGAACTAATAGTTCCAGTAAGTATTTGGACACTATGAAGTTATTGCAGGTCTTTGTGTTTGCTCTTTTTTTTTGAATCTATGACTTGTGAAAGGTACCAGCGTGGTCCCGCTGACTGCAGAGCAGGGAAGGCGCAGCACAGGTGCACTGCTGCTCAAGAGAGGGCTTGCTTACTTTATGTCACCTAAAAAAATTATTGTAATCCCTATCAAAGTAACTACTTTCTGATTAGTCAGTGGTTATTGTTGAGGTTGTAAATCTGAATCTCAGCAAAAGAAACTATGCTGATGGTACACGAAAGGGAGTAATTACGGAGTTGCAAACCCTTTAAAAGCAAAGGGGTTTGAGCTGCATGTGTGCCACTTCCAAGCCAAACATACTTGGTCTGTAGTAGATGTGCTTATCCAAGCTGAGGCACTTGGCCGTTTTCAACTTTTTTAACATGGTCATCTCTTGGTCTTTATAGTTCTTCCCCCTCATAATTTTTTTTTTCTTCTTGTTTCTCTGACTGCTCTTCAAAATCCTGGTATCTTATTTAATGAACCATGTTGCTCCCTACTCTTGGGAATCTTTCTAATCTGTTTTGTCATCTTCTTCCTTTCCCACGCCTTCCCTTCACTTTCTGTCTCCTAAATGTTCTCAAACTTGAGCATTGCTTTAACCACCATCTTTGGGGGAAAGGAGAAAGAAAAAGAAATTATTAAACAAGCAGCTCCCTTTCATCTCATCTTGTTGGTCTTTGTGCCATTTTTGTGAGTATTGAGACGTCTTGCACTGTGCTCTTAATCCTTCTTCACAAACCTGCCCTGCACAGACACTCTTGCTTGCCTTGGGCAGCACCATCGTTCTCCCAGGCACTTGCACATGTAGCTTAGGTTTTGGCTTTGACAAGACCTTTTTATTGGAACAATTACTTCAAGCTACTTTAAAATCTTTCTGTCATGTCTGAAATGTAGTGCCGAATCTCACCACCCACAGTGTTGGAAAAAAATCTCGCATACCTCCTCTTATCTGATTCCTTGGTTGCCTCAACTTCTTATCTTCTCACCTGGACTGCTGCTGCTTTTTTCCTATATTCATTCCTACTCTGCTAAGAATGCTGCTCAGCTCATTTTTCTGACCCTGTTGACCCTTTTTAAGTCATTTCAGAGGCTTCCTTTCCCTTCCATGCCTTATCTGGGATTCTGGTCTCTATTTAACACCTGTGTAGCAAACCTAGATTATCAGGTAAATTTTCAACCTCCTTCTCTAGCTCTGTAGTGTAACCAGTTGGCTTTACCCAGGAATAACATGATGCTTTCTTCCTTTCTAGCCATTGCATGTAGGGGAGACAGTCCAGGTAAATCCAAGTGGCTCTTTTCATATTCTCTTTTGGATTTGTAATACACGTCAGTTATTTCGCTCTTTCTGTGAAACGCTAGGCTTTTCCTAGCATCATGAGAAGACAGGTGATGAGCTAAGACTGTTTTCTCTTCCTTTCTCTAACATTCGTACTGTTGCTTCAATTGATTTAAATTTAAAAAAACGGGGGGGGGGAAGCAAGACGCAATCTGTCCTGGCTTATTGTGTTCTTTCTTCATCTTGATAAATCTTCATGAGGCAACCAAGCAATCACCCCCCTTTCTTCAAAAGCTATAGGTGAAATGTGTGAATAAGAAGACTTTGTCAAAGAGAGAGAGCTTTTTTTATTCTTGGAACAATTTTTTTGCAGTATTAGAACACCTCTAATTGGAGGCAGTTAGAGGAGCTAATCACACCAAAATATTTGTGATTTAAATTAATGCATATTAGGCATCCACTGTTAACAGCTTATTTGGGAGATTTGTTGCATTCATCTTCCCCACAAAATACTCTTCTTATTCAAATCATAAAAAATAAAAGTCATGTTTACAGCAAGTAAAAATAATTGACTTCCAAAATTTTTAACTTACATATATGCAGTTGTCTCCCTTATCTAGACAACCGGTTAAGAGGAGCTGTTCTGCAGATCGTGATCGTTTCTAGTACATATGCCTTGGATCAGACTGAATTACTTGCTATAAAATTCCCATCAAAAGAAACTAAAAGGAATAATCTGTACTAAAAATCTTGTAGAGAGCAATTGAGATGGAAAGTAAATGCAAAAACTTGAACTAAGCTTGAGTTCTTAGCGTAAGAAGTGTTGTGTCTTCCAGTTTAACGTTGTACCCTAGCAAGCAATTAGATGCTCAAGAGCTTTTGTTTAATTTTTTGGATTAGCATCTATGTTTGAGGATGTGGGAGGTGCTCTGAAAAGACTGTCTTCGAGTATCTGTACAACATAGCACCGATTTTCATTGGTTTGGGGGAGAAATTGGACTGTATGTGCAAGTGCAAAAGAACGTTTAAACCACATGTAAATCCTTTAAGAGCTAAGCTTCTTGAGAAAACTGCCTGTTATCTAGAAATACCTGAGTTCTCTGCTAAAATGTAAGTTACAGTAGTGGTGTTTATATGTGTAATTGACACTGAATAGTAAAGGTGGCTGTCTGTATTTGTTCCTTTATTTACAGGAAGGGTTGAAAACCTAAATGCAGTATGAATTTAGTGTGTTGAGTGTGATGTGGGTGTGTATGTAATATCTAATGGCAGGCAGACATTTTACATTTTTTATTGGATGCTCTTTCTTTGTGTTTCTCTGAAGAATGAGAATTGAGTCAAAATAGATGTTAAGAGTCTGATAGATATTCTTTGGCGTTTTTTCCAAATTTGCTTTTTAGATTTTTCACATAAATCAGTGTATTTGGTATCCTTATTTATTGCCTGCTTATTATTTTTACTACTATACTAAGGGATACAAAACACACTTGTTGCTCTGTTCTAAAACTGAACTGTTCCATTATTTTAATTGAGAGTTTTGCCAGATTAAAAAAAAACTAAATATGAGCATCGTGCTTTATTGTGGTGAGGAAGATTACTGTATTATGTTAGAGAATGTACTCTAAATTTTAGCAGAACACAGTGTTGTAAGTAGCAATGTAAAATAGTACTTAATGGAGGGCTTTTGCAGTGCTTGAACAGTGGACTCATTTTCAACCTTATTGGATCTTTCAGATCTCAGCCACAGTGGATTGGGAGACCATTATGAGAATTCCCACTGGGGACAGCAGCCCACTTTCAGGAGTGAAGGCAACTGCAGCTGGGATAAAGTGATAATAGACAGGACTGACAAGGAAGCGTGGCCTTCCATTACCGGAGCTGAGACTGAGTCTGCCTCAGAATGTACTACAGACACTGACTCTGCCTCCAACTGTGGCTCAGAGAACAGTAGCATGGCTACAGGGAGTGCCCAAGGCAACTTCACTGGACATACAAAGAAAACTAACGGCAATAATGGCGCCAACGGAGCACTCGTCCAAAGCACTTCTAACCAGAGTGCCCTTGGAGCTGGTGGAGCAAACGGTAACGGCAACTCGGCCAGGGTGTGGGGTGTGGCTGCGGGCTCCAGCTCTGGCCTAGCCCACTGCTCTGCCAGCGGTGGGGATGGAAAGATGGACAACATGATGGGAGACGGTAGAAGTCAGAACTGCTGGGGTGCTTCCAACTCGAATGCTGGCATTAATCTTAACCTTAACCCTAATGCCAATCCAGCTGCCTGGCCTGTACTTGGACATGAAGGAACTGTGGGAGCAGGCAACCCTTCCAGTATTTGCAGTCCAGTCAGTGCCATAGGTCAGAACATGGGCAACCAGAATGGGAACCCGACAGGCACCTTAGGTGCTTGGGGAAACTTGCTGCCTCAAGAGAGCACAGAACCACAAACGTCCACTTCTCAGAATGTGTCTTTCAGCGTACAACCTCAGAACCTTAACACTGATGGACCAAATAACACTAACCCCATGAACTCTTCACCAAACCCTATCAATGCAATGCAGACAAATGGACTGCCGAACTGGGGAATGGCTGTTGGTATGGGGGCCATCATCCCGCCCCACCTGCAAGGCCTTCCTGGTGCTAACGGAACATCAGTTTCTCAAGTCAGCGGGGGCAGTGGTGAAGGAATGGGCAGTTCAGTGTGGGGGATGTCCCCAGGTAATCCTGCCACAGGAAACAGCAATTCTGGGTTCAGTCAGGGGAATGGAGACACTGTGAACTCAGCATTAAGTGCTAAACAAAATGGATCCAGCAGTGCTGTGCAAAAGGAAGGAAATGGAGCAAGCGCGTGGGATTCGGGGCCTCCTTCTGGTCCTGGGGTACTAGCGTGGGGCAGGGGCGGTGGCAACAGTGGTGTTGGTAGTATGCATTCTGGAGCTTGGGGCCACCCCAACCGTAACACCAGTAACGGTGTGAACGGTGAATGGGGCAAGCCCCCAAACCAGCATTCCAATAGCGACATCAATGGGAAAGGATCAACAGGGTGGGATAGCTCTAGTGTTACCAGTCCAAATCCTGCCATGCAGCAGGGCAATGAACAAATAAACTCTTGGGCCAAAGCTGCAGCATCTGGCACCACAGCTAGCGAAGGAAGCAACGACAGCGGTGGCAGTCAAAACGAAGGCAGTACTGGGAGGGAGGGGGCTGGCGAGGGCAGAAGGAGAGACAAAGGGATGATAGACCAAGGGCAAGTTCAGTTGCCAAGAAATGACCTTGACCCCAGGGTCCTGTCCAATACGGGGTGGGGACAGACCCCTGTAAAGCAAAACACTGCCTGGGAATTTGAAGAGTCCCCAAGGTCTGAACGAAAGAATGACAATGGAACAGAGGCCTGGGGTTGTGCAGCTACTCAATCTTCAAACTCAGGGGGGAAGAACGATGGGTCCATCACGAACAGTACAAATACCTCTTCAGTATCTGGGTGGGTCAACTCTCCACCGGCAGCTGTTCCAGCAAATACAGGTTGGGGAGACAATAACAACAAAGCACCAAATGGCCCAGGGGGATGGGGAGAGTCAGCAAGCTCTACTACTGTTAATAATGCTGCTGCTGCCAAAAGCGGCCACACTTGGAGTGGGACCGCAAATCAGGAGGACAAATCACCTACCTGGGGTGAGCCTCAGAAACCCAAATCTCAAAACTGGGGAGATGGACAGAAATCAAATCCAAGCTGGACTTCAGGAGGTGGAGATTGGACAGATTCATCATCTGTTCCTGGACACTTGGGTGATGGGAAGAAGAATGGATCTGGATGGGATTCTGACAATAGATCAGGGTCTGGCTGGAATGATTCCACAAGGTCTGGGACCAGTGGTTGGGGAAATGGCACAAACAGCAAGGCTAATACAGGTACAAGTTGGGGGGAATCTTTAAAGCCAGGCCCCCAACAAAATTGGGCTAATAAATCCCAGGACAACAATGTGGGTAATTGGGGAGGAGCTGCTTCTGTAAAACAGACGGGGTCAGGGTGGGTTGGTGGGCCAGTGCCAGCCAAACAAAAAGAGAACTGTGAGGCAACTGGCTGGGAAGAGCCTTCTCCACCGTCCATTCGCCGCAAGATGGAAATCGATGATGGTACCTCAGCTTGGGGCGACCCAAATTACAACAACAACAAGACTGTAAACATGTGGGATAGAAATAATCCTATAATTCAGAGCAGTACCACAACTAATACCACCACCACTAGCACCATTATCAACACAAATATGGTTGAACCTCAGCCATCGCACCAGTCAAGTGCCCAGCCGAACCGGTCCCCGCTGCTTGGTCCAGGTATGAAAATAGTTTTATGAGATACTTTATACCAGTACTGATTACTGACTGCTGTCTGGCCTGATCAGTGTGTAGTTACACATTAAAGATAGAAGTCCTCTATTTATGTCATAGAATAAGTTTATTCATTTATTCTGAAGCAGTGTTAACTTCTTGTCTTGAGGACAGAACCCACAGAACCTGACACACAAGCATCCATAGTCAAGTGAATGGAAGAAAGGCTTGAAACAGTATCTGGTCAATAACACGCTAGGTCCTTAGATGGTTGATCCGTATTTATTTTGTCAGCTCTTCCGCAGTTGCGTAACACCTTTTCTTAATTCAACCATTTGAGAGTCCATTTGAGAGTTTTGGGTCCTTTTACTAACCTTTTTTCTCTTACTTGTCTTCCATTACCATTCCTCAGTCTTTGTTCTTATTTAGACAGTATGCATCTGCTTCTTTTCTGCAAAGCCTATCTCTTGGCAACAGATGTTTTTTAACGGTTGCATGAATCCAGGCTGTTGCTGTTTCACTGTCTTCTGTTTGTTGTCTTTTATGAAGAAATGGTTCTCTTCCATACTTTAGGTCTCAAGCACGGGTAGTATCCTGGACTTTTATGTGATTCTCGTAAAGCTGGATTGGTTAAAGATGTTAATATTCAGGGTGGCTGGGAAAAGGTATTTTAACGTCAGCTGTGTTCCAAAGACAAGTTTTTAGGCATCTAGGATTTTTTCTAATCAAAGACAAGGTACTGTTGTAGACAAGCAGCAAGGAATAAAAATGGGGAAGAAATGAGAAAAATGCTTAAGGGGGGAGGTATTTAAATAAAAGTTACTAGCAGCTCTGCTCTATATCCTGACCACAGACTTCTCAAAATAAATCTAATCTTGCAATACTCTTCGAAATTCTTCATCTGATTTTTGTCTCCAAGTTTTTGTTTCGTCTTGGTCATGGCTAAATATTGACTTTTTAACCATGTTTTTCTCCAAGTGGGATTTGTTCTCCTTCTCTTATTGTCATCATTTTTCTCTTTGATGTTTTGAAATAATTCAAACTTACTGTAATGTCTGTGTAAAAATAGTCTCACGTTCCCTACTCTGGTCAAATATTTTAACAGTTGAGAGTGTCTAATTTAATAAAATAACATGCTCCAGAAGGGGAAATCTTTAAATAGGTTTGTACTTGGTCAGTCCAACATACATGATCTATAATTCATTTACCTTAAACTTACTTCATCCATATTTAAAACTTTGCCCATGAAACTGATAATTCAAATTTCTGAATTGTAGTGGAGATGTCATGAAAGTGGGTTTTTGGTTGGTTTTGGGGTAGGGTTTTGGGTGGGGTGGTTTTTTTTCGTTAAGCTGATTTTTTTGATGATTACATTGGTGCTTGTAAAACTGTTCATATACAGCAACGTATTGTTAACGCTATTCAAATAATCTAACACCTTACAGAGGAAGACTTACTGTTCTGAGTCCTTCAGATTTTGAAAATGGAATTTAAAGACTGGTGTTAATCTACAGTGATTCCTCTGGAGAATAGGTGGTAGCAAAGGAAGGGTTTCTTAATATCTTTATGCAGTCGGAGAACTGCTTATTAATTTGTAACCATCCACTCAAGCTACCACATGACTAGGTTAAAATGACAGTATTGTGCATTTTGCGAAAATGTTCATTAGAAAGATTCTAAGATACTAAAGCAAAAACAACTCTCAGAATATACTTAAGACAGCATGCAAGAAAGAGGATAAACTGCATAGTAGTGAAGACAATTTAAAATACAGTTCTGATATTAAAATTTACATCAAGTTATTGAGGGCATAAGTTAGGCCTTCTGTTGTGTATTTTTGCTTACGTACGCTTACAGTTGTGTACATAGGTACAGATATAAAGGCCATACATGGAAATATTTGGAAGGATTATTGTCTAATCTGCAAATGGAAGCTAGGAGCAGTCCCCTGTGCCTTTATGTGTTATGCCCATCTTTTCTTTTGACTGTGCCTGAGAGGGGCTAGTCTTGTGCTTATCTTGCACAGAGAGAGCAAAAAATGTAATTTAAAGTGACCCTATTCAAAGGTATTCTCCCCATTCAAAGTGCGGGAGACTTATTTTTAACATTGCATATAGCAGGTAGCAGCTGTAGAGCAATATCCTGTTGGTCTTTGTGGAAATTTACACAGACTTAAAACATCTACAAATCATGTCCCATCTGGGACAGCTGAAAAATGAGAAGCAAGTGATGAGCAGCTTTCCTACGACACAGACATGGGCCTGCAGTTTGTTGTCCTGCTGCTTAACTTTATTTTTTCCTACTCCAATTCCCTGTCCCGTTGGCTATGCATTTCCAACCTCTACAGTAAGGGAGACAAGAATCCTGTAGCCAGGAGACTTTGGTAGTCCACAACCAAATTTCGTCCAACAACAGTTCTTTTCCATGTTCAACATTTCCATGCAAAGCATGGTTGTGTTATTAAAGGCTATGCCATAGAGCACAGGTTAAGTGCTCATCTAAAATCTTACAACACTTGAACTAAGTAGTTATCATTGGCATTTTGTCTTCCGTATGGGTCATGACATGCTTTGCCAATCATTTTTATGATTCCCTGTTATTCAGGGAATATAATGAATAAGGAATCATGGATTCTGTTCCTGTATAGGTAGGGAAGTGTGGCGTAGCTGTAAGATGGCACAGTTATGCATCCTGAAAGCAAAGAATTGGATTTTAATTTTGCTTTACAGCACTAGTTAGCTGTTCGCAAAGGAGTAGCAGTCCCTTTTGGGCTTTAAGTTTATACTATATTAATTTAGAAATGGAAGCCAAGTTACAGTCTTGTTATTCAAGTTGTCACCCATCCCCAGAAGTTCTCAAAATTCTTTGAATACAGAACTTAAAAGCTATTGATGGGAAGCAGATGTTGGTACACACTTCACGAAAATGCATAATGTTCCAAGGAGTTTGTTTTTCTATTGAAGAAAAAAAAAAGGGATGAGGGATAGATAATGTGATGAACATAGTCCTTTCTGGTTATAGGAGCTTGCTTCCAAACCACTGGGGAGTTACTTAGAAAGACAAGCGGAAAGCTAGTGGTTTTGATTGAGATTCAATTTTTATCTAAGTTATTTGTGCATAATTCTTACTAGCACTTTTAACTCTTGCAACTTTGATACAAGGGGAATAAGAAGTGAGAAAAGGTTTTGCAAACAGGGATGATTAAAAGAGAGATTTTTGGATCCCAAACGGCACGAGATCCTTGCTCCAAATGCTGAGGAGGGCTTGATGCTTTCCTGTTCCCATTAGGTAGGTAGAGCCTGGCGGGGTTCCAACCGCCCGTCCTCCAGCTGAGAAGAGAAACAATGAAAGATAATGTAGGCTTCCCTAGGGAGATTTTAAGTCGAAAATTAAGGTCTTTGAGGAGAGCAAGGAGCTTAAGTTTTACAAAACTGAACCAGTTCTAAATTCTGAAAGCTCTGAACATCTTTCTGTTCCTTTTATAGTCCTGTGCCATTGTCTCAGTGGCAACTTACGTGTCACTCGTAGCGTGTAATTTAGGTGAAACAGAACACAAGTGATGCGTTTTCCTTACTTTGAACTTTCATCAGAATGGATTTGAAACCAGATCAACTTTGAGCTCCTTTAGGATGCTCATGTGAAAACCTAGAATCCTGTTGTGGGTACTCAGCCCTGTAACAGGCAAGTTCTGGGGGACAGCCAGGTGATACTGAGAAATGGGCCCTCTGTTTTCACACAAGGTTGATCTCATTGCTGAAAGCCAAATAAGAGCTTCCCTAATGCTGAGCAATGTAAGAAGTCATGCTCCACTGCGTGAACAGGAATACCTTTCAGAAAATGAAGACTTGAAAGGTTAAGGGTTACAGGTGACTCTTAAATATATATATATGTGCTCCCTTTTACACACACACACACCCTATAGCTTATTTCTTTTCTATTATTAGCAGACTAGCTGGTGACTATTTAGTAAACAATTTCTTTTCTACCTAATTTCTTCCTTTTTCATCTACAGAAGGTTCTAATATTTTGGTTTGCCTGTATTGTAGTCATAAGCTCTGGTATTTATCATGGACCAAACAACTTCAAGGAAAACAGTTTCTGCCATCCAAATGGCTATAGGGTTATTTTGAGGGAAAACAACTGCATCCTGCCACAGCTCAGTTAACATTTCACTTTCCCTTGAGGATTTCCTGTTGGCTGTGGCCCAATGTTAATTATGTTTTTATTTCTATAAAACAAAGGTCTGCCAATGTGTCCATGTTTATTACTCACTGTGATCTTTTTGTTTCTTGCAATTCTAACAGTGCTTAAAAACTTCAGTATTAAAACCTCACTTTCTTGCCAAAGAACCCTTTAATGGAGCTCATTCTGTTGCAAAACAACATTCATGCAGATCTGGGTGTTTTTTAAAGCGTGGAGCTTTTTCTTAGGAAAGCCTAAATGCATATTATTTTCACAAAGAAAATAGTTTTCTCTGAGCAGAATTTTTGAAAACGTTAGGCAGGTTCAGATTTTGAGACCACTGTGAAAGTGTTTTCCTTCCAAACAGCTGTGTAAAGGAACTTAAAAGTAGCTTCTTGCGTTCGTTCAACCCACTGTAACACCGTTTGTGAGCTGCCTTTATTGCAAGGTACATGATAGTACTGGAAAGTATCACGCTGCCAGAGGCAAGCTGTTGGGACTATGAACTCTTTGAACTAATATTCCACCTGTGTCTGTTTCAAACATGAAGCATACTGGGTTATTTTAAAAATTGAGGAAAAACCTTGTTTAAAAAAGAGTTTGGAGAACAGAAAGTAAATTTCTTCCTTCACGTGTAGAATTTTGCATCATTCATTCAAAAAATGTAACTTTATTCATCTTTTCAAGTTTCTCAAATAGAGTCATATGGAGTCATAAAAAGGTAGCACAGAGATAGTAATGTTAAGACAGCAGGTAATTAACACAGAGGGGAAAACAGGTTCATAATTGAGCAGTACTCTGGAATTTACATACAGGTTAATTTTTGCAGTCCACAAGTTATTTTTCCAGCAGCCCTCAGGTTTTATTTGCTAATTTCCTGCACTTAATTTTATCTGTTAAGATAGTTTTGAAAACTTCTGATTGATGCATTTTGTTTGCTTTTGTGTACTTGCAAGTATTCTCTTTTAGTAAAGGCTGGCTCCCTCATTATTTGTAATCCCGTATTATTTACTGCTCAGCGCATTTAAAGCACTTAAAATAACTTGGACATTACACATCTGTGGTCTTTTACCAATGTTGTTGAATTTATGGTGAAGAGCAACAGAACGACCAGTTCTTTTGAATTTTTATTCTACAACCTAGCCCACTTTGCCTTTTCAATATATGAATTGTGGTTTAATGTTGATTTTGTAAATTGAATTAGTTTCCATTAGTTCCATGAACTCAGGGAAGTATTAGTATTCTGCACTCTATCTGTTTGTATTTGTATTCCAGTTGGTGCTCTAGAGATGTTTTGTTTTCTGTTTCATTTGCCTGCAGTTAATCTTTTTCAGATGCCAGTATGATTAAATACATGCAGTTGTTTGACAAGGTTGCTTCCTGAGTAGCGAGGCAGAAATTCAAATAAAGCGTTTCTTAAATAAAGTTGGCTTAAAGATACAAGCAGAAAGCTTGAATAAGTATTTTAGGTGCAACACCAAGGAAGTTGTCGTGTTAAGTAGAGGTTCATTTCTATACATAGATGTGTGTGTCTGCGAGTTTGTCTTCTGTACACACTTTAAGATAACTAGAAATTTAAGATATGTTGATAGAGCTTAGAACAACGTATTTTTGTTTCAAATGGAAATCAATTTAATGAAATGGAAATTTCAGGTTGTTTCAGGCGTATGAATCTTGCTAGTAGCGAAGGAGCTTTGTTAAGCTACGTGTCCTGAACGTGTAGGCCTAGTTTGGATATGTTTTATGTCATACACACTTTTATCAGTATCTGAGAGAACTCCAGTTGCTTTAAGAAATAGAGCCTAAAATAAATATGTAATACAGTTACACTGGAGTGGTGGACAGATACGAGCCCATCTATTTGAAAGGGATTTTTTTCACTGCTAGCCAGTGTTTGAGTTACTATTGGTGGTGTATGTTTCTAGTAACAGAAATTCTGTTGAAATCCCGAAGTTCTGCAAACACATCTAGCAAGAAGTCTGCTAGACCTGTTGCTCAGTGTAACGCTATTGCCTAGTTAGTTTAATGTATCTCAAGGTACTCTTAAATGAAGGTCTTTTGTGGCGACTTCCTTGCTATTTTCTACCTACTCTAGGTGTCAGTTTGTGCAGAAAATGTTATGTTCCTGCTCTTTGAAGAGTATACTTTCCAGAGTATTTTTACAGATAGCACTGGGGAGCAAAAAAGGAATAGTGCTGCAGCAAAGTAGGCATCTAGTCATTAAATTATGAAAATCTGTTAAAAACAGTAATGATACACTTTTTTGGGTAGTAGCAAAACCAAGTTTCTTTCTTACCAGATCTGTTTCCATGTTGTGAGCTGCTAGAAGTTACAGATTTGGCAGGGCAATAGTTGATCAGAATAAAATACCATACTTAATAATATTAATCTCTTTTTGAATTAGCAGCCTAATTAACAGTTTTAAGCACACTGAATTCTGCAATATTTTCTGAGATCTTGGTTGTCATGTAATGTAATGCTTTTTGTGATAATTGTAGAAAAACAGGTTAATATCAGGTATATGTAAAAACTCTGTTTTCTTGCCTGTTACGTGTCTGGGTCTTTCGTATACTTTTAAAAAGTACCTTGAACTTCATCTATGATCCAAGTGTGTCTCTTCAGAAAAAAAACTTTTTTGAAGAGGTGGTGGTCATTTAAACTGAATCAGCGCTTTTGCTGTGTTGGTCAGCATTGCTCTTTAGGACTTAGAAGCTGTATGGCTGTTCCTAGCGCATTTGACTTCAGTGCTAAAATCGGTGTCATATGGATTTAAGCGCATTACATTCAAGCCAAGCCAGACTAAGACAGTTTCTTTATAGTAGCTTACGTTTTTCAATGAGTTGAAATAATACTCTGTAGGAAAGCAGTGACTTCTACCTGCCATTCCTCATGTTTTGACTATAGATTCTAATTGCAGTCTTGTCTAGTTCTCTTCAAAAAATGTATTTATTATAACGTAGAGAGTCGGTGATGAAGGGGTGCGTAGGGAACACAGTCAACGGTGAGCTATAATAAAAGCTTTAAGGAATGCATACAACATATATAATCTACGTTGAAAGTGGTAACAAACAAATATCATCTTACTTGTAGGGCATGAGAGAAGAGGTTTGATAATTTGTAAGTAGTTAAAAGGAATTAAAATAGCTTAAAATCTTTCAGTGAAACAAGGCCCAGCTCCAGTTTGGGTCCTGGTCTCCTGAATGCTCGCGCTGCTGCGTGTGCTCCCCCAGCCCTGTTCGGTCTGCTCTGAGAAGTCACATTGGAAGCAGCTGCTCCCTTGGGGCCAGGTCTGGTGCTTACGTGGCAGCCTGACTGCTCCTGGCTAGGTTGAAAAATACTCTTTCTGTCTTGACAACTTGGCATTAGTATTCAATTAAGAAAAAGAGTTTTGAAACCAAATCAAAGTGGTTTTTTTATATACTTAGAGTCACTGTGTCTACTTACTGGTTCATGCATGCTGTTTCCAGACAAAGACTTTAATACAATGTCCATCTTTGAAATTATTGACAAAAGAAACCTTTCCTCTCATCACTGTTCTCTCCTTCCCCTTGCTTCAGCAGGCTGGGGAGAAATGCCTACTGTCCACACAAAGACCGAAGCTTCTTGGGGAGAGCCGTCATCCCCTTCTGCTGCAGTTGATAATGGCACTTCAGCGTGGGGGAAACCCCCCAGCAGTGGTACAGGGTGGGGAGATAATCCTGCCGAGTCGGCAGGGACATATGGAAGAACAAATGCTCCAGCTGCTGCCCCAGCACTGTGCAAACCAGGTACGTGCCTGGATGTCACTGTCGTAAGAGATTGGGGGGAAAAGGCAAAGTGTGTCTGCTTCTGCCAGTGATTTTAAACAGCACTTCTGGTTTTCTGTGCATCTAAATCTTAATTTTATTCTTAAAACTCCATTAGCTGCCTCAAAATGTTGATATTCTAGATACAAAGTTCATACAGTGCATCAATTCAGTAAATTTAAAGGTATTCCTTAGAGTATTTTTGTGTACTTCGACAGCAGTATAGTATAAATTGTAGAGATGCAGGAAACTATAAAACTGCAGAAGAATGTGAAATAGTACTTATTCCTCGCTGCCTAAAAGAAACCTGTATTGAGATGAGAAGCAACTGAGCACACAAGATAGGGTTGATTTTGGTAGGAAAAGAAACACTTGAGAATGACTAGTCATAACTTCTCTATTCTGTGAAGCTGAGGGAATGGATATCCTCTTCAGCTATTAAAACTGTTCACAGGTTCAGGGACATCCTGAACTATTTACTGCTTCACGATTCCTAACTGATGTTATTTGATAAAAATCTTCCATCTCTAAATGCCCTGATGGCTACAGTGCTTGTTTTAGACTTCTGTTTTGGCTGTGGTAGTCTTTAAGCTTCACTCCTGCAAAAGACTATACTGAGAGATAGATACAAGGCACAGAAAACCTAAACAGAGGAGTGAGAGATCTTAAAATGACTAATCTCAGCTTTAAACAGAGTAAACAGGATAAAATGGAACAAGGTGACACAACCTCATCACTTAATGTAAAGCATTCCCTGCAGTTCCCATTCTTCTCAGATGGGAATGAATTTCTGACCATTACTGACCTCGAAATTTGGTTTTGTTCATCGGAAGAATGTGGCAGCTAAAATGGTGAGATTCATTGAAAGCAAAATAGCACTTAAGTGTGTGGTCATACTTTTGGTTCCTTGTTCCTAGGAGACTGGAACGACCATGACCGCAGGTCTTGTCCAGGAAAAAGCAAGACGTGCTGTTGCTGGACTTCTTCTTCTATAAAGTATTTAGAGAACTTTCTTTTTTGCTAGCTTCAGAGAAGGAGTCCTTATCATTTAATGCCAATTAAGCTACTTGATGAACCTCTCTATCTCTTGCAAATACTCAAATGTTAGCATACTGGGTATGGCATAAAAGGAAATTGAATCTGTTTTTTCTTCTCCCTCTTTCCTTTCCCTCCAGCTTCAAAATCTATGCAAGAAGGCTGGGGCAGTGGTGGGGATGAAGTGAATCTCAGTACTAGTCAGTGGGAAGATGAAGAAGGAGATATGTGGAATAATACTGCTTCACAAGAGAGCAGCTCCTCCTGTAATTCCTGGGGGAACGCCCCGAAGAAAGGACTTCAAAAGGTAAGAAAAAAATAAAGATACTCTCTAGAAAAGAGTGGAATTAGTATAACATTTCTAGAATAAGTTGTCACAAATTTTCTGTTGCATTATACTTGAACTCTTAAATTAGACCTCTGACACCTGAACACAAACACAGCTTGCCACTACAGTGGTTCAAGTACAGCCTACCTGCTTACAGGGGAAAGTGGGAGATCTTTGACTTTAAGCATGTCAGGTGCTTCAGGAGGTTTTGTTGTTGTTGCTTTTGTTTTCTCTGAGTTTTATAAGCTTCCATGTATTCTGAAGAAAATATAATGTATTAACAGAAACAGAAAAAGTGTTAAGGGGGCTTTTGTACACTTTCGTCATGGTAGAAAAGCAAACAGTAGTTTGTGGTGAAGTGGTCAGCAAAAATATCTATTTCCTATTTGTGAGGAACAAATAGATGATTTTAAG
The DNA here is from genome assembly GCF_000690835.1 of Fulmarus glacialis. Lineage (NCBI taxonomy): Eukaryota > Metazoa > Chordata > Aves > Procellariiformes > Procellariidae > Fulmarus > Fulmarus glacialis. The sequence continues at coordinate 18,448 of NW_009225515.1, forward strand.
GTCTGTACTGGTATGAGAACAAAGCAAATTTGTATTAATGCCACACTCAATCAAGAACATAGACAATTACGTTAGGAAGTTTTCCATTGCACAGTCTTTATTTCAGGACAAGGCCAGGCTGTAACTTAAAGGAATTGGGAATGCATTTAGCCAGTTTGTTTGTTATTCCATTAGCCAACAGTTAGGCCAGTGATTTGATCAAGTATGGTTGTTTCTTGTACTGTCCGCAGCCCAAAACAAATCCACGCTTGTCCCTTGGTACTTTCTGGAGAACTGAAAGGAAGAGACTTCTTAAGGATTTTGTGATAGAAAAGCTGCACAGAGATCTTTTAAAGGTGTTTATCTAGACGCTCTTGTTTGTTTTTAAGAAAATACACTGAGTAACGTTCTTAACTTCAAGGTTGCAAACTCGGTTTTGGGAATGTTTTTTAGGAAGTGTTGTATTATTTCAGAATCTTTGATTTCATTATGTTTTTCTGCCAAGGATTAAAATGAAATACTTAAATTCAAAGGTGGCTTTAATTCAGTGGTCGGCAAATCAAATACTAAATAGTACACTGAACACCTATTCAGCTGAGATAAAATTTGTACACTTTGTGGGGGAAGAGAATCGTAGTTACGTTGTTCGGAGGGTTCTTCAATACTTTCTAAATTAATGTACTAATATATCTTTCAGTAGCATGTATTATTAATAAGAAAAACTTACCATGTATTTTATGTACATCTCACTAGTATGAATATGGGAACCAGACCATTAATGGAATCTCCCATTTATTTACTAAGGGCATGAAGACATCTAGCAAGCAAGATGAGGCCTGGATCATGAACCGTCTGATAAAACAGCTCACAGACATGGGCTTCCCTGTGAGTAGTGTTCATAGCTAGCACACCTGCAGCTTAGCTTTTGTAGGTTGTAGTTCTGACTTTCCATGTTTTAGACTGTAGCTACAAAAAGATCTTCAGTCTCTGCTTCAGGCCGGAAAGTAGTTCTGTTACCTGCATTTAGACATTTACTCTAATGTCAGAAATCTACTGTAAGCTAGTAGAGTGCCCTCTGAGATTACTTGATGATATACTTTGTGTGATGACATACATAGATCTTTTGAAGTTCTGAGTTTTATAACAATAGGTGTTACTTTGAACTTCAGTAATAATTTCATTCCTGTTCCCCTTTTCTTGTTAAACAGGTGAAATTAGAGTATAGCTGGGTTTTTTAGAGAAAAGCATATCATAGTGATATTTAAGTTGTCCATAGAAAACAGGAAGAAATTTAAATAGAACAATTTGATTTGGCCTTGTTGAACTGGTACTTACTTGACAAACTGAAACTAACTGAATTGTTGTGAGAATCGGTAAAAGCAGGAAAAAATGTGCACAGACATTATTTGTGCTGCTGAGTAAATGTGAAATCCAGTACTTGAGACGTATCTGTTTTCTCAGTTTGCTTTGAAATCATATAAGCATGATTACTTTTCTCTTAACATAATCCGTATTTTTAACAGAGAGAGCCAGCGGAAGAGGCCTTGAAGAGCAACAATATGAATCTCGATCAGGCCATGAGTAAGTATCTGCGTAACTAATTTTTTTTTCTTTAAAGCAACACAGGAACCATTCATGATTCTGAGAGTTTGATCTATTTGATAATATTTATTTTCTTGCCTTTGCCTTTGTAAGCAAGACCTACTTCTCTGAACTACTGTTGGCAAATTCACTGTCTTTGCGTCACCTTTTTCAATACATTTCCCCTTTCTGTGAAGGTGCTCTGCTGGAAAAGAAGGTGGAAATGGACAAGCGTGGAATGGGAGTGACCGACTATAATGGAATGGTCACCAAATCCCTTGGCTGCCGCCCACCACCAATCTCCAAAGAGTCTTCCATGGACCGCCCCACCTTCCTTGACAAGGTAAGTTCAGAAATATGAATGTGATTTACAAGTCAAAACTGTACACAGTATAGAAATATTGATGATTTCTACTGTCTGTTTAGAAAGCTGTAGAGAGAAATGTGATAGATTATTACATATTGCTTTATTCTTTTTCTTCTCTTTTTTTAATCTTGTGGGGAACTTAGTCCTTGTGGAAAGGACCAATGATTTGATTCCCACATAGAAATAAACAATGGTCATCCCCAGTGTTACACTTGAAATGAAAACCTACTAAGGAATCAGTAATGCCAGTGGAACTAGAAACGGGAAAAGCAAACGGAGCGCAGAAAGCCCTTCACTCTGTAAGAGTCCAGAGAATCAGTGACCCTTGCCCAAAGTAACGATCAGGCAGGACCAAGGCCAAAATCTTCAAGAATTAGGCTCCTAATTCCTGTTTTAGTTTTGAGCTCCTTACAGATTTCAGGACTCAGAAGTTCAGTACTTAAATAGGAATGAGGAGCTGAGGTATTTTTGTTAAGTAATAAATACCTTCTCCGATGAGCTTCCTTTTCTGTGATCACGTATGACAAATTTTCCAGCACCATTTAATGACTGAGGATGAGGCTCCAGAAGTTCTTGGTGTCCCAGATTCCAAGTGCCTAAAGAAAAGGATGTAGGGAGAAGTGCAGCCAGATCTTCAGCAGTAAATGAGATTTACAACCTGACACAAAGTCCTACAGAGAGACCCACCAAATCACCTCAGAATCTCCCTGAAAATTATTAGTAAGGAAAGAACAGTCTTTGGTGCCATTCTTTGTTTCACAGGTTATTTCAAATGTTCATATGGATGGGAGGTGGTGGTTTCTGAATGCAGAAATCAATAGTTTTCACAAACTGTGCTGAAAGCAATTCATTTTACGTAAGCTGTTTACAGGATGTGAGACAGTAATGATATCTAATCTTGCTAACACAGACACTATTAAAAACTTTACTGACCCTGAATAACGATTATCTTTCCAGTCCTTCACCCTGTTGTTTTCTTATAGTCTTAACTATAGCATTATCCTTAAAGTTAGGGTTTGTGTTGTGACAGGTTCCCAGGTGTTGCGCTAAGAACATTAGCGTGGCGCTATGCTAGGACATCTGATAAATATTGACCTTTAAATAACAACTAGTATTATTTCTGCTGTCATCACAGTCTAAACAGTTTGCTGAGTTTTAGTGCTGGTATGATGCAAACTGTAAACAACTTAATTTGATTAAACACAAATGCATCTTACATATTTATGGGTTATTTGTATTAACAAGGAAAAATCAGCATCTATATAAAATTTGCTTTAGAGGGTCCTTACATACCGAAAGTTTTTGTGATAGTTCAAATGCTGCCACGGTGCTGCGTAATCTAGTGTCATGGCAGTTTCCTCCGAGGATTATATATTGGAAAACTGCTTTTCTGCTTTTGGGGGAATAATAACATTTGTTCTTTCTGGGCTCCCTACTTGCATCGGAATGATGTGGTGTCCATTATGTTGTTGTTCCCTAAACCAGACTAAACTGATTGTGTATTTCTTACAACGTAAGGCTCAGTCTGGCGCTTCTTCCTTCTTTTTCTCTTCCTGCCATGTAAAGTTCATTCTTAGCTATGGCAAATCTATTTGTTTATGGCAAACTTTAATGAATATGCTAATTGAAAGATCTCTCTCCTGATGAAGGTCACAAAATCAATGCATGCATGCCAGTTAACCTTTTCTTTTCTAGGATAACAGTATCTTGAGCAGTAAAATTATTGCCAGAGAGGTGCATTATGTGCAGCATAATGCATAATTATGGAAACATATGTTAAACACAGCTCTTGAGAGGGGAGTACTAAAATCGTTAATATTCATACAGCAAGTAAAATCTGTCAGTCTAGGCATAATCTGCCACAGTGACTTTACAATAACAAAGGAAATAATCCCAAACTATATTTGTTAGCTATCAGAGTGTTGGGCAACTTGCTAAGTGAATTAAACAAATACAGTTTCTACTCTAAGAATAGATACCTTTTTCCAAATAAATTCTTTCCAGATTTACAGCTCATGCTACTGGAGCAACTCCTCTTCTCCAAAACCTTTTTGCCCTTTGAGGTACTATTTCAGAGGGTGAGCGTGGAGCTTCCTACTCAGGTTGTCCTTGGTCAGTGAACAAGCTCTCTGCACAGCTGCACAAAGCTCTCCAGCCAATGTTCCTTATTTTATTTACTGTCTTACCAAGTCATTATCCTTTTGCTTGACTTTGCTGAGTCTTCAATAAGTTATGCAAGGTTCCTCTTCATGAAATTGTAAATTGGGTTAGTGTGCTCATTGCTACCACTCTTTCTCAGCTGATTCTCTGAGCCTCTCCACTCACCTGAGTTGAGTCTGCATGATTTTTTTCATGTATTTTCTCTGACAGGTAAAGTCAGCACTTAACTTACTTTTTTTAACCTTAGGCATTTGAGGAGAGAGAATATCCAGCCCTGATATTTGCTTCTGGACCCGTTGAACTCCCTGTTCTCTCTGGATTAGTAATGGGCTGTGCAACTAAACATCACCTTTGAATGTTTGCTTTCACTTGTTCCTCAACGCTTGCTGCAGATACTCTTTATTCTGTGTCACACTGAGTCAATCTTTGGCACTCAGTGCTTTGTTAGTTGTATTATTTTTCAGGATGTTATCTTGCCCTGTAGCACCATAAAAGGAGAAGGGAGAAAATCCAATGGCTTCGAGGAAATAAAGATCCAGCCTAGCAATACTCTGATACGTGATCTCAACCACATTATCTTATACTTGGTGGCGAGCATGCCGTACTTAGGCATCAGGTTTGCTTGAAGATGTTACCTGATGTCTTCTGGAGCCATCAAATTTGTAAGAAAAGCATGTAAGATTTTCCTGGAAGCATCCTAAAAAATATCGGAAATAAACCCAGAGTGCTTCAAAGGATCTTTTCTTAAAGTGTAGGGATTTGGCTTGGGTACCACTCCTGAGTACTGGGACTCAAGTTTGGTGTGTCTTCTCACTGCACCTATTGAGTGTTCTTCTAAGCTCAGAAGAAGAACGTGGTGGTTTGCTGATCTGTGCTGACCACCCCGCAATTGAAAATCTTGAACCGTACAGAGACGTCACTTAATTTTTTAGCACAATCAGATGAAAGTGTTGAACTCTGGACCATTGTATTAGCTGCATGTGATGAAAAGCCAGGTCAGCTCTCTGAAGAGAAGTAAAATCAGCCTGCTTTGGCATTAGCTCAATCTTGCCTTTTGCGATGCTTCTATTAGTTCCATGGCAGACTCGTTTTCCCTCCTGCTCTCCTCTATTTTTGGGGTTTTTTATGCTTTCTCCCGTACTGCCAGCAGAGAGTCCTGTCTTCTTTTGCCCCGATGCTGTTTCCAAACTTCCTCCCAAATTCTTGAGCATGTAGGAAACTGTGAAATTCTTGCCTTACAAATTAAGTCTCCTTTTCACTGCTGTCTTATTCGTTGATCAGTTCTTTTTCTCTACTATTGAGAAATCCAGGTCTACAAGTCTTGATGCAATCACGTTCTTCCAAAAATATTCTGACTAGACTTTTTTCTTGTTTCTAATTCTAACATAGTGTTTGTTGGGGTTTTTTTCAACCTTTTCAATCCTTCACATTCTGATCCCCGTTGTCCCTGGTGAGTGTGATTGCGTTTTGTCTTTGGGATAATGAATGGGATATTTTACCATTATGCAGAAATACTTGTGTACGCCTTGCAATTAGATGATGATCACTGGAATTTTAAGGTTGACTTTTAAATTATTCTTCTTTCCTCCATCTCTGCTTCCTATGATCCAGTGATTGTTTCTCTTTGAACTTCCAAATTTTGAAACCTCTTTCATATTCCCATGTTTTCCAAATTAAAAATACCAATGATGAGTATTTCTTTGAGTATTGCATTTCCTGCAAGTTTCTTTTGCCTCTACCTAACTCCTGTTAGATTTGAAGAGAACTTGTTTTGAGGTGAGATTTTATTACTTTAGCTTCCTCTTTTGGAAAAGGTTTTTTTCTGTTTTAAGAAGTTACTGATCTGTATTTTCTACTAACTACTTCTGTAACTGACTTTGTATGAAGACCTCTGGCAAATTCATCAGTCTCACATCTGTCAGTTGGGACATTTTGATTCATGAAGTGGCAGTTGTTGGCGAGTGACTGCCAAAGTGTCCAGGAACCCTCTGCTAAATTGTCCATATCTCAGAGGGCCAAAAAATCTTTGAGTAATGCCGCTTGCATTCTGTCATATTTGGTACATGAGACTATTGTGAGAGACTTTCCGAAGTTCTAAAAGTAATGTATTGTTGAGCATCAGTGTGGTAGTTTGTGTTGGGTAACTGTAGAAGGAAATACTGCTACCGGTAGGATTTTACAGTTGTGTGGAGTCCCTTCAAAAAAGTTAAATGCAGTGCTGGATTGAGCATGATTTTGACAATTCAGGTGTAGGGGAGTTTTTTAATTGATTAGTCTGAGGGAGAAAGGTAACATAAACTTGTAAGAAAATCACTGAAGAGGAAAGGTTAGGTAGAAAAGATTATTCTTCAGGAAACAATTGTTACATAAAGAGTCTGAAAACTAATGGGTCACAAACTGTTGTCAGCAGTAAAGGTATCACCTAGTCTAGGTTGAGAATGACTGAGGAGTGCTTTATGTTGACCGACCAAAATACTTTATGTGAAATGAATTGATTTCAGCTCCACTTATAGAGCACAGATTTATGTGGCACAGTTGGCACCTTACGATAAGTTCAAATTAAAAAAAACAGAACAAAGTGAATGTGAACAATGTGTTATAAGCTTGCTACAAAGGACATTTGCCAGGTTCAGCCAAGGAACACACTTGTGAAGGTGGCTTTGCAGCAAGAGTCTGCCTGTTCTGGAAATTAGATGCCTGAGTCTCCAGTGTGGCTTGTCCTCCACCGTCCCTGGCAATGCTCATTTCCAAAATGAGAAAAAATAACGTCAATGAGACAAGACTTGAATAAATTTTGGAGACAGGGAGGGATTGCATTGGTTTTTCATGGTCAATAGGTCTGTTCACATAGGAAACAATGGCATCTGAAGGAGAGAGCACGCACGAAGCTTGAAATTATTTTCACTTTAAAGGGGGAATGGTAGAATTGTAAACATATGTCTGTGATCTAAGGAGAAATCCTTGAACCTGTTACTGTCATGCAAGCTGCAGTTGTTTGTGGAGTGTGACTGATGTCCAGTAGAATGTAAAGTATCTTGAGCTGAAAGGCCTTGGGGATATCATTAGAAAATGTCAGTGTCCCCCTCAGGATAGTCAGATAGCGTGTCAAGTGTCACTTTGCCTGATAGTAAAGAAACTTTTTCTTTGCATCAAAGCAGAGCTGTTGAAAATGCATTTTTCAGGATTAACTTAGAACATAAAATTTACCGAGTGTGCTTGCTGCATTAGGTCATTTGTTTGGGTATCTGGTTAGCGTACTGGGCTGCTTTTTTAACAAAGGAGGTTTATCAGTATCTCACAATCTTCTGGGGCATTGAATTTATTGGTTGAAATAACCTAGCTCCTCACCATTTAAAAGCCTTTCTTTGCAATGAATGTATTGCCTGAAAAACACAAGTCCAGCACATTGCAAATTAAAGATTTTTCACTCTGCCTGTTTTTGGAGCTCTACTTTGTACACAGTGTTATTTGATCGTGCTTGCCGCAGGCTTCCCAGACATCAAAGCACAGTTTGAGATAGAACTCGGTACCCCACTGTAATACTAGCTACATATCTACCTGTTTCATTGGGGATTATATGATTTATTTCATTTTCTGACTTGCTGTTTGCCCCCCATGGAGGCCGCCTTCTGTGCATCGTATCCATGTTCCACCATGGTTCCTTACAGCCCGCTTATCAGAGGGGCTCCTTATGTCTTGCTAAAATCTGCCTCCTCCTGGGGGACGTTCAGGCAGTGTCTTAATCACTTTCCTAGGAAGGCTACACAGACAACATTATCATTATTGGTTTTAAGTATTTTTGTGTTCATTGGGTGTGTTAAGAGTGTAATGTTTCACAGTGGATAATAATAACTCAGTGCTATGTGAATATTAAAAGAGGCTCATGTGTCTCAGTTAGGAAAGGGGATTAATGCAAAAACGCTTTTTTAAGAGCAGAGCTATGATGTGGGACCAAATACAGACTGGTGATCTGGCGTTTCCCAAGTTCTGGGTTAGCTAAAGCGGTGTGTCGTATGTCTGTGCTCCTCTGCTGAGAGTTTACCAAACAAACAAAAGACTTCCCTGAAATGTGTGTGGGTCTCTTCCCTTTCCACCGTTCAATCTGGTGGAGAAGAGAGGAGAAAATCTAAGGGGGCAGGAGAGTTGGCCACATGATAGCTCTGCGATCGGTTGCTAGAATCCCTCCTTTCCTTCTGGAGAGGTGGGTGAGGGTGACTGTGCGTTTGTGGATTAAGTGCAACAAAGTAAAGAAAAACAGTACCTTAATCCTATTTCTCTCTTTCTTCTCCCTTCACTCCATACTTTTCATTCCCTGTTATTCATACCTTTTTTTTTAAAAAATATTTTTATTCATCCATGCCCTTTTATATTTCCATGGGACACTGTTTTGTGTGCTGTCTGCTCCTGGGCACCGCACACAGCTCACCCTTTCTTTCTCCAATCAGGATGGCGGCCTAGTGGAAGAGCCCACTACTTCACCATTTTTGCCTTCACCAAGCCTGAAGCTCCCCCTTTCAAACAGTGCACTCCCTAATCAGACCCTGGGCGGGATTGCCTCAGGGCTGGGCATGCAAAACTTGAATTCTTCTAGACAGGTAAGGCTGTTGGGGAGATCCAAACTGAACTTCAGCTCTCTTGGACTCGCTGCTAGTGCCCGTCACTTCCCCGGGGGAAATGGCGCTTTAAACTGAAAGTGCGCGCAACGTCGTTGTTCACGTGAAATACCAGTGGAGAAACTACCTGCTGTGTAAACGTTTCACGTTATAGGACATAAAACAACTGCTTAGTTGTAATTAGCCTACTAATTACACGCATCCATTGAGAAGAGACTGTAGTATTACGGATTTATACCACTGAACCCTGGTATAGCTCTACCTTGATTGATGTGAGGTTTCTTTTTTTTGAGGCGTTGCTAATTGTCACAGACTCTAAGGCAGAGACATTGCTCTAATTCGTCTTTCCAGGCTGGCATAATTATTCAGTGATGAGATGGATGAGAAGTGATGCGGGTTTTTTTATTCCTGCT
>NW_009225515.1:27591-53457 GCF_000690835.1 Fulmarus glacialis
TCATAGCTTTGACAGGTGGTAAGAAAGAAACTGTACTTCTAGCACCTCTGGTCAGAGAGAGCATTGTGGCAAGAGGGATGTTTTGGCCCCTGGGTAGAACATGCTGAAAGGCAAAGAAAAGGAAAGGAAAGGAGATGGAGGGGAAGACTGATAAACACCACGAGACTGAGAGGTCATAAACTACTGTTGATTATGAAAAGGTTATTTTTGTCATATAAATTGAAGTTTCAGAAAAGATAAGAAGTAACAACACAGAAGAACTCTTATGTATCATTCTATGGTGGCTTTTATTATGTATATTCTTTTTAAGTTAGTTTTCTAAAGGCAATATTTGTCCAGCACTTACAGCCCATTAAGCATATCTTTCAGAAGCGGAGACTGCACTAATAGCATGTCCATTATCAGTAGCTTTGTAAAATGACTAAGTATAAAAACTGCCTAGATGATTTAAGGATTGGGATGCTGTGAGTTTAATGACTCCATTCTCCTGTCCTTTGCTATACAAATTCACACATTTTTGGCAAGTACTTTTCATTGTCCATCTTGTGACCCTCTGGGGTTATGCATCCTTAAAAAAGTGATCTTCAACTTCAGCTACCTTTTGTTCAGGCGTCTGTACAAAGTTTTGGAGGTTTGAGATGTTGTCGGGTACGTGGCGATCTTCGCCATGCCCGATTCTAAACCTGATTGTCAATACAGGCTTCTTTATCTGTGCCTGTCATCATCACTGCATAGATAAGTAACTTTCAGGTTATATGTTGAGTGATGTCTTTAAATGCCAATGTCTTTCTTGTCCTGCTGTAGATACCGAGTGGCAATCTGGGTATGTTTGGCAATAGCGGAGCAGCACAAGCCAGGACCATGCAACAGCCGCAGCAACCGCCAGTGCAACCTCTTAATTCATCCCAGCCTAGTCTTCGTGCTCAAGTGCCTCAGTTTCTATCCCCTCAGGTTAGACAGCACTTCCACTCTTGAGTTTTCCCTTTCCCTGGAACTCTTCCATATGCACTCTCCTTTCCATACGCTTCTGTCATGCTTCTGAGGCTTTGCAGCTACTGTTGTCTGGCTGTGACTGTGTTGATCTATTTACTAGCCAGTAAGCATGTTACATGGGTAAGATGTTCTCGGGTGTTTACTCTGTACGTTATCTGTGTGGGCACGTTTTCTTGTTCCTTTTTGCAAAAAGTAGTGTTTCTAGAGAGCTGGAGAGTTTGTTCTCAGCTCTTCTTCTATAAATGGACGTTTGAGCGTGATTATTAAGATTTGTCTCTTGTTAATTTTTTGGTAGTTCATGGTACTACTGGTAATAGTAATATTTTCCAGTTGATGTCTTGTGACTCTTACTAATGGCTTACACAGTTGCTGGTGTTAAAAGTAAATGTACAATGTTTAATACACTGCTCTTTCTTAGGTTCAAGCACAGCTTTTGCAGTTTGCAGCAAAAAACATTGGTCTCAGCCCTGCACAGTTAACCTCGCCAATTAATAATCCTCAGCATATGACGATGTTGAACCAGCTCTATCAGCTGCAGCTGGTAAGTTAAAAGACATGGCAAATAAGCTCTAAATCAGAATTGAAGGCGTGAAGATAAAATAAGAGAATGGCTAACTAGATTTTTAAATGGACGTGGCAGATCTTTAAAACAATCAGATGCTGATTTCTTTGGTAGAGTTTCTTTTTAAAGAACCAAAATCATGGTTTTTGCCTCAGGCTTTATAAATAGTCATTTGTGGAATAATTATCCTTTACAGCTGATCAGTGGAACTAAAAAGTCAGTTGTCTTCGTACTGGTATGAGTAACATAGTATATTCTCAAAGAGCACTAATCTGTGTATTGCATGCCAACGTATGCAACCGATTGACCAACTGGGGGATTTGTGTCACAACGTAACAAGAGAGAAATCTCAGCCATGCTGGTCACCTGAGTTACCTGGAGAACTTCCTTCAGTTGCCTCACTAAATAATAAAGTGTAGGGTAAACTTCCTGTACGTAATGGAATGCATATTAAAAACATGATGTGATAAGAACTACTTGTTTTTGAAAAGTTGTGTACTTTTGCTATATTTGCAAATTTTACATATATATGTGTGTGTGTATGAAAATATTTCATTGGATTTTATGAATATTTTAAAAAGAGATACTGCTAACAGTGAGTCAGTATTTGCTAGAGATAAACATAAAATTGAGGATGACAAACTAGATTAGTTGCTGATCTCAATGTGCTAGTCAAACTCTTTTATTAGTAACAGTGTTTGGTACTAGAATTTATTTCTGGTTATGTTTCCTAGTTTTGAGGTGCACAGCATTGTTCTCACACCATGGTAAGAGTGGAACAGTACCCAGCTACTTGAAAAATATCTGTACAGAACTCCTTTGGATTTTAAATTCACGTGTTTCAGAGAAACACCTTGGAAAAAAAAAACTTACTGCCCAGTTAACCACATTAAAATTGTGGAATTTTTCTGGAATAAAGCAGCACAACTGATTAAATACAAAGTGTTGTCAGAACTCACAATGGCCAAACAAAAAACAACTATTGTATTTATCCTAGTTGTATAATATTATAAACTTCAATTTTAATTTTTGCTTTGTGTTATAATTCTTTCAGGAAAAAAATAGGTTCCTATCTTTAATGACCAGTTAACTGCTCACAAACTTACTCATCAGTTTTTTTATTGACGTGTTTGGTTTAAGAAAAACCAATGAACATTGGACTTAAACAAATGTATTATACAATACATTTGTAACAAGATTGTTACTTTTGCTTCATTGACTGTTTTCAGAAAACTCCGATGTTTCTGTCTTTTCTATTTTATAATGTACCAGAGCAGTTCAAGCAAGCTTGTTCAGCTTATTGTATATGTTAGGATCTCTGACCTCTGGTTTCTGTCTTGCAGGCGTACCAACGTTTACAAATCCAGCAGCAGATGTTACAGGCTCAGCGTAACGTTTCCGGACCCATGAGACAACAGGAGCAGCAAGTAGGTTTGCCTGCCAGCTCAATCTCTCCATTAGAGTTCGGTTTCAATAGCTTAAAGAGATGTACTACATTATACCAAAGCAGCTAAAGCATCCTTAGAAACGATAATATAGTGCATGGCTTGAGTATTGAAAAAAAATAAAGCTATTTCACAGCATTCAGTTATCAGAGGAAAGCTCTTCAACCCGTAATACAGTAAATTTTTATTTGTAAAGAGATCTGTTGTGTTATTTCACTGTAGAGGATGGCACAAGAAATCTAGTGTCTTTTTGTTCAATTGAGCATTTATTGATTCTTTTTCTTGCCAGGTTGCACGTACAATCAATAACATGCAGCAGCAGATCCAGCAGCACCAGCGCCAGCTGGCCCAGGCCCTGCTTATGAAGCAGCAGCCTCCCCCTCCACATCTATCTTTGCACCCCTCTGCAGGCAAATCAGCCATGGATAGCTTTTCACCCCATCCCCAGGCTCCCGGCCTACCTGACCTGCAGACCAAAGAGCAACAGTCTTCACCGAACACCTTTGCTCCTTACCCTCTTGGTAAGTGTCCTTCGTTAAAGCAGTTCCCTATGAAAAAGACAGAGGGAGTATATTTCATTATTTCAGCACCTAAATATTTTGCTCTACAGTATAATAAATACAGAAATACAAAAGATGTGTTTGTTAAATAATGTTGAAATGCCTAAACAAAATCATGGTGCTACATGCCTATCTGGTAGCTGTTCAAGTGGGCTGTATTTGCTCACCTGTGCTCTGCCTACAAATATCAGAACAGAAGATTCGCTTAATTAATTAGCTGCATATATTGCTATTTATGAAGTAAGTTTGTATTAACAGCATCATGTTGTAAAATACACAAATGTCATACTGATAAACAGGAGTATCATCCGGAAGTCATGCAAAGTCATCTTTCTACTCTAATCAGCACTGGTAAGGCATCAATTTTGGTCAATGTATTTCAAGAAAGATACAGATCAGTTTGAAGGAATGCAGAAGGAGTGTTGTGCAGATGATTAAGTGTTTCAAAAACATGACTGCTAAGGAAAAAATGAAATCCTCTGCTCACTTTAGTCTAAAGAGAAGACTTAAGAGACAGGCAGGAATTTTCAAAAATCTGAAAGGTAGCTTCAAAGAAGTTTTCTTGCATGTGGCTGATGCAAGAAGTAATAAACTTACGTTGCATAAAAGGAGATCTACTTAAACATTAAGGATCACTTATTTGCTTTAAGCAAAGTAGAGTACTGGAATAAATTATTTGGGAAGTTTCTGAAATCTTCTTCACCAGTCATTTTGTGGTAGGTTAGACATAGACCTGTCAAATATGATTGATGTCAAAATAGTTGATTTGGCCTTGAGACGGGGGGAACAGAACAACCTTTCAGACCTGTTTTCTGTGATTGTCTGATGTATGCTACAGGCTTCATTTATGACATAAAAGAATTAATTCAATCTCTTTGTGACTCTTTATGCTGTGTACAATAGAATTGCCAGGCTTTATCTACCATGCAGCAGTTAAGAAGGTAATTTTGACTGCTATGGTGAGCTGTTTTAACAGGGAGCATCAGAAGGCAAAAGAATTTATGAATTAAAGGTCTAAGTCTAAGAGGTTCTTATCATATCTCAGCTTCCTGTGATCTGCTAACATTCAGAATTATGTATCAAAAAGGACCCAGATTCATGTCACAGAAGCATGTCAAAATTATTCCTTAGATATAGTCTGAGTGATTTTTGTTCTGTGTATACAAAATACATGCCCAAATAGTACAATACCTGCTCTGATGAATAGCAGCTGTTTGTAGGACCTTCTAATTAGTTGCTTTGTTTGGGATTTTTAAGATGTTGTTAGCAAAGTAAAATGGCAGACATCATGGGGTTGTGCTGGTGAGACATTAGGAATATTTTGGCTTAGCAATGGAATGCTGCAAATTCTTCACTGGTTTAGGCGTAGCATTCCAGTGCATTCTTCCAGAATGCCTTTTCTGAGACAAGTGAAGAGACTGCAGGCAGAAATACTGGCAGCTTTAAAATATTATCCCTACATCTTTTTTCTCTTTTCCTGTTAGCAGAGTTTTCTGAATTCATGGGAGTTATATTGGTGTTCCCATAAAAGCAAAAGTTCTTGACAGTAGATTGAAAATGTGCATAGTAAATTACTACACATACATACAGATGTCTGAAAATCAATGTTTAATAATTTCTTTAGCCGGATTTTTAAACATATCTTTTAATCCTCCAGTATATTATGGATATCTCATGACCTGTTTCCCCTTAGCTGGACTGAACCCGAACATGAATGTAAATAACATGGACATTACTGGTGGTTTGTCAGTGAAGGACACTTCTCAGTCCCAGTCTCGCCTTCCTCAGTGGACACACCCCAACTCAATGGATAATCTGTCTAGTGCTGCTTCTTCGCTTGACCAGAACTCCAGCAAGCACGGTATGTCGCATTTAATCTCTGTGTCAGTCTGGCTTTTTGAGACTTGAGTCGTTTTGAAATTGTAATTTTCTTCTCATGTTACTATTTTCGGTAAGTGCTCATAAATGGTTGGTCCAGAGTGCCCTTTGAGACTGTGATATTTTTAAGATGATTTTTGCAGTCACATTGAAGTTCTTGCAGCTGTCACTTCCTACATGCAATGTAGGAATGGTTTTTTTCACTTGCTGAATTTTGTTGCTCAGAACATGGAGTTCAGGTAAAACAAGCCATTAGTGTTGGCAACACAAGTCCCACAAGCTTCCCCTTACTCCAGATCTGCATACCTTCAATCCAAAAAAACTTTACGTTGGCTTTCTCCCACAATTTTTCCAATATCATCACCCTTTCACAGCCAGTCCTGTACAAAGGCATGATGGATTACATAATTACCCACCCTGGGAGTTAGGAGCACAAACTTCGTATTTTTCCAGAAGTGATTGCTAATCTGTTTGAACACCTTTATCCCCAACGCCTCCAGTATCCTGAGTCGTTTATTCCTTTATTTCCTGTACCAAGTTTATTCTGTTAGAACATGGTGCTCTGTTAACCTTACTATATCCTGGATTTTATTATGAGCAGCATGAATTATTTCTTCTACAATAGTTTTTTATTCTGCAAGTAGCTGTACTGCTTATGCCAAATTGTTGTCTGATAGTTTGTAGAAACACGAGAATGGCCATTTCAAATCATCCATCCCGTCAGCAATGAATACCTAGAGAAGGAAGAGAAGAGGGCTTGCCTACAGTGATGTTCCTTAGTACGCTGTCTCAGCAAATTCCTATTTACCATCAGTGTAATGATTTGAATTACTTAGTCTCTTTTTGGCAGTAATGTAATGCGAATTTCTTTAACTTGCGTGTCTAGATTGTACCAGCGGTGTATCTCACAGCTGTAATTCCTAGTAAAGCTTCAGAGGCTGTTAAGCCTTGCTTACTGTGTTTATATTTTAATTTTCTTTTTTATCTTTGTAATATAGAAAGAAAAAAAGAAAATAATAACAAAATATAGGGACTGATGAAATTCCATACCCAAAATTAGTCCCACTCCTAAACAAAGCCTTTCCATTTCATTCATTACAGGTGCTATACCTGGAGGTTTAAGTATTGGTCCTCCGGGAAAGTCCTCCATTGATGACACTTATGGCCGGTATGATCTGATTCAAAACAGTGAATCGCCCACCAGTCCACCCGTAGCTGTTCCTCACAGCTGGTCACGTGCCAAATCCGATAGTGATAAAATTTCCAATGGCTCCAGCATAAACTGGCCACCAGGTAACAAAATGCAAAGCATTCATGTTAAACTGACGTCCTTAAAACGTATTGTTGGTTTCATTTATTGAATCCTCATGCCTTCTGATATGCAGGAACTTTGGAGAATTACGACTTTATATACTCCTCTTTTTATTATATTTGAAACAGAGTTTCATCCAGGAGTGCCATGGAAAGGACTGCAGAATATTGATCCTGAAAATGACCCCGATGTTACTCCTGGAAGTGTTCCAACTGGGCCTACCATAAACACCACGATACAGGATGTTAATCGCTATCTTCTCAAGAGTGGAGGTAAACACACAGATTACTTTCACATCTGTGTATGCTTTGTTTTTCTTTCCAAAAAAGTTGACTACTTATATTATGGATGTAGTATGTTTTTGCATGTAATCCTAATCTAATAAAGCTTCTGCTCTGAACTTCCACTGAAAATCCAGAAATACTTGATTTAAATATGGGACTAAGAAGTTTCTGGTTTTCCATGGGAATGTAAATATTTTTATATTGGAAAAGGCTGTGTGATGTAATATAAATTTCTGTCGTCACTGGAAGTTTTTGTAACCTGTAGCACTTTGTTTTGAACAAGATTTCGCTCTCCATACTGACCAACCGCTTACATTCACTTTGTGAAATACTCAGAAGACACAATACAAAAGTTCCACAGTTGTTGCTCAGGCAGCAGGCTTCTGTCACACTAATTAATTGTAGCTTTTTTAGAAGATCAATCAGCAAAATAAATTAGAGCTGCTTTATCCCCAAAACCATCAAAGAAAAGGAAAAATAGGGAATTGACTAGTAAACTAGTATTTCCCAGTGCCATTTCCATTCCTTTTGTCTTGGCAGTGCTTACTCCAGAATTAAAAGGGTACTCTTTAAAACAATAAACCATTGGGACTATGCTGCTTGTTAACGAGATGTACTGAAAGTGGATCAAGGGAAAGGTGGCTTGGTTTAATTGTGATCAGCGTGCCAAAATAGGCCAGTTATCTGCACTCTATTAGAGCACAGGAATAATATAATCAGGTTGTAAAGAAGGACCTGTCAGGATTAAAAATGTGGATTTTGTTGTAGTAGTTATATCTGTGTAGATTGTAAATCAGAACTATTCCTTGAAACGGGTTTCCAGCTCTGGGCTTGTTAACTCAGGCGAAGGGATGTGAAACATGAGGGAAAGGAGGCAGGGGTTTTCATTGCCTTGAATGATTTTAGTTGTCTCTTACCAGAAAGCAATCTTTATTTAAGCTGAAACATGAAGTATTTGTGTGCATGAGTAATGTTGAATGAATTAACTTTTAATGACCCAAATGTACTTCAAGGGGCAGGCAACCTGGATGGTTTGAAGTTATAAAAAGAAAAGTATAAAGACATAATTCAGTCACAGTTCAGATATGGTGCACACAAGAAATACTCCCTTTAGGCCAAAAGCCTAGCCCTACAGAGCTGTAAGTTAGATGATACCTACTACAGGTCTTCCTTCTTTATAGAAGGAAAGTATACATTCGCTCTGTTGGTGTATAATCTGTCTGTGGAATGAAGAAATAATTACGCTATTTAGAGAGGGTCAGTATAGATGATCTTTGCAGAAGTAAACAGGCCCTCAAGAGCCAAAACCTTCTGAAAAGCAGTGAATGTTGGGGTCCATGTATGTTTCCTTTCCTCATTACCTTTTTAGCTTGTTAATAATATAATTTTAATAAAAAATGTAGTTGCTGAATCTGTTTGTTTATACTCGATTAACCTAGGTGTTTGCTCCTAGGTAAAATTATCTGTTACCTGTTATCCTCAGTACCCCTCCATACGAGATTGGGGCTTTCATGACGTGCTGCCAGGAAGAGACTGTCTTTGAGTACTGCAGCTTGAAGTACGCGGATGGTATTAATAGAGCGGATCTCCATCTAGAGGGCTAGGCTGTGGTGTATACCATCCTCGCACTGTACGCTTAGAAACAGACAAAACCTAAGCTTTTGGGTTGGTTTTCGTTTTACCGTTTGCTAATGAAGCTTTGCAGGGTCAGCAACTATGAGCTGAAAGTCTTAGCCACGTGGAATCAGGAACGGTTTCAGCTCTGTGGGCATATGGGCCTTTGAATCTGATACAATTCCCTCACTCCTGCCTGGGGAATAGATTATTTCCAGAGAAGGCCTTGATACAGAGTTGTTTTGTTTGAGACTGATGTCTGTATTGGTGTCCTTTGGAGCGCAGTGAGCCTGGATAAGGTTGGTTGCTGTTCCAGTTGAGTATGTAGCCTGTGTTTTTTATTGAGCTGTGAGGGATGAGATTGTCCTTTTCATTCCTCCCTTCTACCTCAGTACAGCGCTCTTTTCCAAAGAACTTGCCTATTTTTATTAGCCAGTTAAAGATGTTTCAGTATCACAGTCCATCAAAGTATGTCAGGAATGATAAGTCACCTAGGATACACACTTAATTTTGTTGGTGGCTAGAGAGAATACTTCCAGCTCTTCTGTTCTTTCTAATGAAGATATTTTATTTTATGTTCAGTTTCTTTCATTTGCTGCCAGTAAGGAAATTGTATGTATGCTTAGATAGCTCCTCAGATTGTAAATGATTTACCAAGATGGTTTCGGGCTATTTCATTTAATGTTACCAGTTTGAGAAGAGATTGCTAAAATATAGCCTTGCTTTACTGAAAGTCTGCAAAAATCTAAAGATATTTGTGGGCATTAGGATGTAGGAGAAGTGCTTACCTTGAGTAATTTAGGACAAATCACCCATGGTAAGAGGTTAGTTTATCATATACATCTATGCTCCTCTACAGTTGGCATTGCTTAAGTCAGGTGGCAGAGCACCTTTATAAATGAAGCCTGTTCCTTGAGACTAAACAGTTTAACACTGATTTTTTTGAGAGAGTCACATATCTTAAAGGAAATGCAGACTTTATCTTCTGCACAGGCGCTAGTACATTTGCTACTGTGCCAGCTTTCTTCTCTTTTCTACTAAAGACTTCTGCTTCACTTTATCATGCTTTCTATAACATTTCATTCCTAGACTTCAGAGACCAGGCTGATTAAGGAAAATGCCTTGCATGGTTTGTATTTGCACATAATAGATTTGCTTATGTCACACCAAACATCATTATGCCCATCTTTCTTAGTTGCTTCTCTGCTGGTTCTGCAGGGTCATCCCCAACATCATCTCAGAATGCCACGCTGCCTTCATCGAGTGCCTGGCCGCTTAGTGCCTCCGGCTACAGTAGCTCTTTCAGCAGCATTGCATCCGCACCTAGCATTGCAGGTACGAAACATGGCCTTTCTACTTTCGCATCCTTCTGCATTCTGAGAAAAGGCCCTAGAAAGTGCTTTCCCAGTTATTACAGTAGTGCTACTACAGACAGAAGCATATTTTTTAGTACTGTGCTAGGTAGGCAGCTCTCCTGGCAGCTCTTGAGTGGTAAGCATTGGATGGTATGCCTGGAATTGTGCTAAGGAAAAATGTCTTTATTCCACGTGGTGCCATGTGCTGTCACTCTGTATTGGCATCGAGATCTCTAAATGACTATTTCCATTGAACTTTGAGGAGGAATATAGTCTAGGGCCTCAGTAGAAACACCCCTACTAGACCCTTCCAGTAAGAGCTGATAGGAAATTTTTGTTGTTAAACTCACTGTTAAAAGTGAACCATCTTCAGCTCGGGAAAAAGTTTAATAGTACCTCAAGGAGGTACTTTGCATGGCTCTGGAGGCGTTGGGTTTGTGGCTCTTAAATGTCTTTTAGTAGTAAGTCCAAAGGCTGATGCTCCCCTATATGGCTGAGCTTGTAGATGGTCTAAATAATTACCCCATTCTTTTTAATGAGCTATAAATTGTGGAGCATCTCTCTCTGAAAATCATGGAAACTTTGCTGCAAACTGGCTACCTAAATATCCAGTTTGTCCCATCATAAAAATGTGTTGGGACTGTTGTGTGGATTGTATCAGCATTTTCACATCTAATCAATGAAAACCCTCCCCTTCTTTGAATAAAGGAAGGTGCAAGCTCCAGGTCGTACTGCAGAATGCAAAATGAAAAGGGTTTGTTTGAAATGTTTCACTCCAATGAAAGAAAAAGAAAGGAATGGCTTGCTTTTCTTTTATCTGCCATGCATTTCTGCTTTATTTGCTTTTTATTTTTTTGCAGTGTCGTCTAATCTTTGTGTATACCCCATGAGAAGTAGTGACATAGCAACATCTAATCTGTGGTAATGTGCATGTATCATGTGCTACATCACAGGCTGAGCTGCTCTGAGTTGTAAAACTCAGACTTTCTCCCTTTCCCCCCACCATTTTACCCTTGTCAATGTCTTCATCGTCACTGGCAAATTATTTTTGTTGCCACGGTTTGCAAGAAGATGGGAGAGTGGTTGCCCTTTCACTTAAATTGTTACGATTCAGTATAAAATCATTGAGTTAAATGATATAGATACATAGAGGCAAATTGGGGAGTGTGTGTGTATATAACAGAGGCTGCGATGTGGTGACTGGTAAATTTGGCTTTAGGACTTAATAAAAAAACCTCAATGGCTGCCTGATGCAAAGCACTGATTCAGTATAAGCTTAATCTGCCAGTTCAAATCTGGTTTTAAAAAAATCACAAGATTTTTGCATCTTGGACTTTGTCAGACCAAGTATTTTCTTACTGTCTGCAATTAACATTAAAGCATTAAGGCAGCATAATCACAGTATCATTTGCTCTGGCAGAAGATGCAGTGATGTGACCATTTCAGTCCATTCCAGTCAAACAGGTACCGCTAATGTTAGGAAACGGTGGGACTGTGCTATGGCAAGGAAGTTGGACTCTTAATTTCACAACGTATGTTGGTACAAGGAAGAAAGGCAGGGATGTGTAAGTTTAAAGGTGAATAAAGGGTTTTGTTTTGGTATCCGTAATTTGAATCAATTTTGTCTGCCACTCTGAATGCTAAACTGTATTTGTTATTCTTGGGTTTTGTATTATTTTATAAAACTCTGGTTTGGCAGGAACAGCAGTAAGATAGTTTAAAAACTGATAAGGGAAATAACAAACAGAACGGTAAAAAGTTACAAAGAGTGACAGGTTGTGATATGGCCTAGTCTTCTGAAGACTTCATTTTTCTCGAAGGCACTTGGAAAAAAGAGTATCTGTTACTTTGAATATTCAGAAATACAGTTTTTGTTGGTCTTTGATCTTTGGAATTTTAAAAATAGAAGAACATATGGATATACCGGTTACTTTGTATTAGCTAAAATGAGTTGTGTAAGAAAAAGTGGTTAAGTTCTATTAAACCTTTGAGAAAGACAATCTTGAAGTATTTCATTATAATTTTGATGAAATTAGATTTCAAATACTTAAGTCCATTTTCTGGTCTTTTTTTATGTATCGTCTTTTACGAGAAAATGAAATAGGAGATTTTAAAAAGGGAACTGTATATGTAGCAGGTGTTGTGAGATTCATTAAATACAAAATTCTTTGAAAATGTGAATACTAGTGTAAGTAGGTTCAAAGGATACAGGATTTATATCACTGGATGGTACGGAATGCTATTCTTTTCTCTCCTGAAAAGTTGGAAGAATATAGTTGATGCAGAAGCTTGGTGATTACCCATCCTTCTTGGTTTAACAGTTGTTGCTAACTAAAAAAACACAAATGTATTTTTTTTCTGTTGCAGGTAAATTGTCGGACATCAAGTCTACGTGGTCCTCTGGCCCAATCTCTCACACACAAGCCTCTCTATCCCATGAACTATGGAAGGTACCCAGAAACACTACTGCTCCTACGAGACCACCTCCAGGCTTAACAAACACCAAGCCATCATCTACATGGGGTGCCAGTCCCCTGGGTTGGACCAGCTCTTACTCCTCTGGTACTCTTGACTTCTGTGTTTTATAACACCACAGTGCCTTCTGTTTATAATTGTTTGCTTTTATTCTGTGTTACAATAGTGAGGCACCCCATTGCTGTGTATTAGGCTCCAGAAACTTGAGGCTTAATACAAGTAGAATGTGTCTGTTTTGGGGAGGAAGCTCGTGTCTGTTTTAGTTAGGATAAGTTGTAAATGAAGCTGTCATCTTTCAGGTGGTCATATTAGTAATTTTACATAGGAATTGCCAAACTATTTAACTTCAACTAGGATTTTTTCCATTTCCTTAATTTCTAAAAATATCTTTTAAACATGTTTCTTGTTTTGTGGTATGATCTATGACTGCCTATGAGGCTTCAAGATGAGTGAATCAGCCCATGGAATTTAATATGGAACACATTTTTGGAGCATGGATGTGAAGCATTTAGGACCTGATGGCATTGCAGGGCCCTCAGGGAATGTCTTAATTTCTTCATGCAGACTTTTTTTTTAGATGATGTTGTTTTGCTTAAGTACAAATATGAGAAACCATGGATGTGGCTATATAAATATATGTATTTATATATCACGTTTGCTTGTGAAGGATTGTCAGCTTCAAAAGTATTACACCTATTTTGTAAAGTTGACCATTTTATTAATCTGCTTTCACTAAGTTGGGAATTAAATGTTCTTCCCTCTTCTTGCCATTTATTTTGTATCAGTTTTCTTCACCAAAACCCCACCTGGTGGGCAGATACTGCTGGTGCCAGGACACTCTCTGGAGCCTGAGTGTGGTCACGCACGTGACCGCAGAAGTACTGCGGTTTCTCAAATGCCACTCATAAATATCAAGCTTGTACAATTTCTCATTGTAAAACACCAGGCTGAAGTTGGAAAAGCAGGTTTTGTTGGTTATGGCCCTTTATCTTTAATCAGAACATTGTCAGTGCAGAAATATCTGTTTTGAATAAGTCATATACATTAATCTATCATTGGCAAGATAGCAGAATGCTGCAGTGCTATAAAAATCTTTAATAGCAAGCAGCAATCTGAGCTTGGACATCTGAATTGCTTTTAAAATGTGTCTTCCAGATTAATTCTAATGTAACCTGAAGATACAGTTTGTTGCAGTGTCATACCTGCATCCGCTAGTTTTCTAATAGTTACTGTGGGAATGTGAAAAATGCACAGATCTTTTAAATGTAACAAAAGCAGGTTTTCATTCAGCAACCTTTCATTCTGAGGAAGACAATAAATCAAGATGTGAGGAAACTGCTCTAGGATTTGTTTTCAGTAGCAATAATGCTTGCTAGTATGTTGTGATTCCAGATAGGTCGTCTTCTTGTAATAGGCTCTCTCTCTCTAACATCATGATAAAATGTTTTGTTGTGGAATTTGTATTGTAGGTTCTGCATGGAGTACTGACAGCTCAGGGAGAACAAGCAGCTGGCTGGTTCTTCGAAACCTCACACCCCAGGTAAATAGAATTGTACATAACTAGTTATGAAAAGAGACTTGTCACATTTAAGAGGTGATAAGAAGAATATTTATCAACCTTGGTCATTTGGTTCATTTGAAGGGAAAATAATTATTACAAGTATCTGTCTTCTACAGGGAATTTGTTAAGTTTTCAAAGTGCTGTCACGTCAAGTATGAACTTTCAAGACTGTAATTAGTGATTCAGTGTGCACCATTTATGTATGTGTGAGTTTGGAGGTGAATGATGTTTTAAAGCAGATACAGAGATGTAAAAATCTGCTTTTCCTATGGGGTTTGTTTTTTTGATTCTTCTCCTAAGTCTGTCAAATCCTCTAGTCCTCCACATAGTGTCATTCACAAGGAAGAACATAAGTCACAAAGCCTTAAATATAGACATTGAAATTAATCTTGGGGAAAATTCAGTTATATTTATGAACAATGTGTTTTTCCTTTGACTTATTTCTGGACTTCTAATGGTAAATATGATTTGTATCACCTAAATTGGGAAATTTTGTGCACTGGACTGTAGGGAAGTCTTAAAAACACAGGATGTCTCACTCAATGAAGACAGTATAAATCTATAATTAAATTCTTCTTATGGAAGAAAAACTTTTTTTTTTATTTCACCTTTACTGATTAAAACTTGCTTAGTTAATAAGCATTTAAAGTAAAATCACAAAAATACAGGTAACCTTTCCCCCCTTCCCTCTTACCAGATTGATGGTTCCACACTGCGGACACTGTGTTTGCAACATGGCCCTCTAATAACATTCCACTTGAACCTGACACAAGGGAATGCTGTGGTCCGATACAGTTCCAAGGAAGAAGCAGCCAAGGCCCAAAAGTCTCTGCATATGTATGTTTCTGCTCTCTCTTTGCTTTGTTATGAAGCCTGTTTTATCTCAGAAACTATTTTCTTATGCATTTATTTGCTAGGGCTCAGACTGATCACTAGTTAGTTCAATCCGATTTTGGAAATTACGTAGTGAGAGAGAGAAAAAAATAATTGGGGGCTAGATACTCGTATACTACTGAATAAGAGTTCATTACAAAACTTGATAATAGATATTCACCATGAGTAATGTGCTCAGTAAGGATTTGTCACCTGTGAGACTGCAAAGAATTTGTAAGATGTGCTAAGAATTCCAAAGGAAGCTTGGAGAGAAGAGAGCGCGAGGCAAGGTTTTAGCTTAGAGAGCAACAGAAAGGACAAAACAATGATAAAGAACGTGTTCATGGTGGTCACCTTTTTTAAAGGAGTTATGAAAGAAATTGAAAGAAATGTATGACAACAAAATGTGCCTTTTTAGGTGTTTTAAAATCCATGTGACTAATTGGCATACTATGCAAGAGCTGGAGAATTTGAGTGATAAAATCAGTGACATTAGGGAGGATTAAGAATATGAAGACTGATGTTTCAAAAGAATACTTAGGTGCTTAGAGTGGGAAAGAATTTTCTTTATCAACAGGTTATAGCATGAGTGTAATAAAAAATACTGATCATAGCGGAAACAACGTTTGGAACTAGAGGTACTACTGTTCTGATTACCTTCCCTGTACTTAAGAGATTTAAGAGCAATGGTTACTCCATATGTAAAGCTGCAACTACTTTCCCATTATGACCTGATTAACAGAAATTGTAGTAATAATAATTATATTAATGACCATGTTGCTTTTTTAACTGTTGACCATTCCTTAATTAAATATTACAAAGCAGCATTCAGAACAATTGGAGATGAAAAATTGACCCATCTTAGTTACATCACTTGAGATGTGTGCATCAGGTAAAAGAAATAATGCCAAAGGCAAAATTAACCTGCGAGTTTAAAGATAAGTGCTTATTTTAAATATGTACATGGCGATGTCCTTATGTTATCAGTGATCTGGAAGGCCTCCGTTTAAATTGGTTTTTTAATAGGTTGTGGCATAACTATAGTTATACTGCTGGCAAGGACAGGACGGGCCTTTCTGAATGAAAAGGGTTGAGCTATATATGTGTTTGGTTTGCTGGCAGGGTGACAACTGTAAAATACAACGGGATTTGTGGAAGCCAACAGGACAGTGTTAGAGTTCCAAGAGATATCAGCCACTATCTGTTTCATGGATAAATGTTTACATGGAGTTGATCACTGGAAAATACATCGCAGAGCCAACAGTCTTAGATCCCATCTGATTTGATACGAGAATAGCTTGCTCACACTTTCTGTCTCTGGTTGTGTGTGGGTTTTTTTGCTGTATAAATTAGGAGCAGCAGTGATTCATACTTTTTTCAAATTAGTTTAAAATTTTATGAAGAACACATAGTTTTCAAAGACTGCGTTTGCATCTCTTCTCTTACATATTTAGGAAAGGTAGAAATTCTTACAATGTGATTTTTCAGCAAGGAGCATTTGCACAAACCCTGCTTGTTGATGGTTTCCAAACCAGAGGCTGTGGTCAGGCAGTGAGGGGCAATAGCCGTTATAAACACGTTTCTATTCCAACAAAAGCGTAGTTGTTAATGTATATGTTCGGAGTTACCATTGCCGTGCAATGGTGAGACTGAACTAACACAGAGAACCTGGACGTTTAGGCAGACGGGCCAGGTAGATTTATCTTCCATTCTTCTTTAAAAGACCTTAGGTTGTAAAATAAATTCTAGAAGAAAATAAAAGCTAGGTTCTTGGAAGAATTCTGCTCCATTGCATTAGTCATGCAGTTATTTTTGTCAAACATATACAAAGGAATTTAATTTTAAACATACTATTAAAGAAAACTGAGGTGTCAGGAAATAGGGAGGGGGGGAAAGACAAAACCTTCAACTTTGCAGGATGAGTGGTGAGTTGCATTGAAGTACAAATCAATTTTCAGAGTACAGACGTTGGAAATGTATTCCCAACACAGCCAGTGGGTTTCAAGTATATTTTTAAATAAAAGCAGGAATAAGCATTAGACACAGAAGAGTTGAACTGTACATTGAACAGTTAATGTTAAACATTGTGATGGGATAAGACCTTTGTTCATTACATGTGAAAAAAGGAGGATTCTCTAATCTTTCTGAGTCTCTCAGTCTTCTGAGAATATTTTAAAAAGGAAGAGGACTTACACACCGCATGGTCCAGAGCTTGCTTTGCTACATTACATGATGCGTTGTCGGATCTATATTTTGTGTCTTACATTTGTAGTAAAGCAAAGTGCTGTAATTACTAGAGGTCCCACTGCCCAGTGCTCAGAAGTAATAAAAGCCACAACACTTACGCAAAAGTGAAAGTGGGGAAAGGAGGCAGTGTTATCAGGTGCTTGAGCAGACTTAGAAACAGCATTTCAGCCTTTGCTGTAACTAAAAAGTTACCATTGAGTGTGATGGCTGTAGGCATCCTGAGGTGCAAGGTGTCTCAATTTTATTCTGCTCATGTATCTGGCAGATTTTTTTTTTTAAAAAGAGAGAGAGAGAGATGACTTTTCTTTTCCTGGTTAGTTGATCTTAAAATACACGGCAAATGATTGAGTCTGTTGCAGGATTTAAATACTAGAATATATTCTTTGATGACAAATTAGTGTGAAGAGAATAGTTTTTGAAAATGTATTACAATAAATTACACCAATAGTGACACATTTGTTACTGATGGTATGCTGGTATGCTTGTATCTTTATGCCTAAATAGAGTACAGCCTCCCACGATGCACATTAGTTAAATGAGGTGGTCTCCACACATACAGCTTTGTGTGTTTGCCTATGGATGTAGAAAGGTAAATAGAAAATAGGACAGAGAAGTCTCTGTTCAAGAGACTGGGATTGCTAAAAGTGAGCAGGCCTAAATCTTCATCTCAAATTCAACTTGGGGGAAAATGGATTTATATGCATCTCGGAGATTTCCAAAAGCGCCCTTTGCACCCCTTGTTTCACCCGCTGCACCTTTTGTTTTCGTCCTCAGGTGTGTCCTGGGAAACACTACCATCCTGGCCGAGTTTGCTGGTGAAGAAGAAGTCAACCGTTTCTTAGCACAAGGCCAGCCACTGCCGCCCACCTCCAGCTGGCAGTCCAACACTGGAACCAACCAGACTCGCCTGGGCTCCTCGAGCAGCTCCCACGGCTTGGTGCGCAACGACGCCGGCCACTGGAACGCTCCCTGCCTGGGGGGCAAGGGGAGCAGCGACCTGCTGTGGGGCGGGGTGCCTCAGTACTCCAGCAGCCTTTGGGGACCCCCGAGCACCGACGACGGCAGAGTTATCGGAAGCCCGACACCTTTGAATACTCTTCTTCCGGGTGATCTTCTCAGTGGGGAGTCCATCTAGGAAACAAGAGAAACAAAATGGAAATAACAATCATCAGCACTAAAGGAAAAATAAAAATTGTAACCCTTTCCAGTCCCGGGCTTGATGAAGAATCCAGCTTTAACAGATCAGACTGGCAGCCCTTTTTAGTACCTCTGTCCAATATCGAATACGAAACTGCAGAAGTCCTTGTGAACTGTTCATGAAACAGTATGGGCTACTTTTGGTCAGTGTCACATGCTAATGACAGGTTTTATTTTTTTCATGGCTTTTTGTTTTATGTTGTCTTTTTATGTTTGTATGGTGATTTTAAAAACAAAGTATAAAAGCTGCTTAGAATAGGTCTATCATGAAGGGCACTTTTCAGAATTTGGGCTGGAAAGGGTTATTTTATCAGCTGGGGGGGAAGGGGGAAATGAAAGCCTATTTAAAATGAGCCTGTGACTATTATGCACATTACCAGAGGCGGACCCAATAATCAGAAAGGGTGAAGTGTGATATTTACCATTGGTACAGAAAAGTAATGAATCTGAATGGTAACTATTGACTGTACATGTTGAGCGGGGGGGAGGGAGGGCAGGGTCGGGGTATCTCTGTGTCCACTACTCCCATGGATCTGCCTATGCACATTACCCTTGTTTCATTACTTTTTTCATGTCATTTTTTTAATCCCAAAAATAGAAAAAGTAAAAAAAAAAAAAACACAAAAAAAAACCAACAAAAAAAACATATCAACATGCAAATACTTGAATCCAGCAGGCCAATAACAAAATGTGAACACTTTCTAAGTCTAATTATTACACTTCCAGGTCAGCATCAGTACACAAAAAACAGGCTCTAAGAATTTTTTTTTAAAGTTCAGACTATATGTTTTTGTTGGAACAGATGTATGTATGTGGGTGTGCTTGTGTGTATGTGTGTGTGCGTGTATGTGTGTGCCCATGTGTGGTTTAACTAAAAGTGTGAATTTTTTCCTTTTATTCAGTATATGCTTTTTATTTGCTCATTGGTCAAATGTTTAATTGTTATTAGCTTCTAACTTTGCACTGAGTGTCCGCAGCCCTTCTTGTAGCTAATCCTATAATGTTAAAAAGAAAAAAAAAAAAAGAAAGAAACTGATAGAAGGGGCTGGCGACAATTCACGTGTAAATGTTTACTCAAGGACTCTTATCGCATTTTAAAAATTACAGTGTGTATCTCTGGAGAATAATATGTATATCTACCTTTAGCGGCTTTTTATTGTGGACTAATGCAAGAAAATTATTACCGGAGTATTGCACCATTTTTCCATTCGGAATATAAAGTTTAAAAAAAATACTCTTGTTGAACTGTGGCCATAGATAATTGTAAAGAGTGGATAGTTCCCCTGCAAGCAGGAACAGAAACAAGCACTTGGACATAGGTTTTGACTGCTTTTGGAGGAGCCAGGAGTTTTGGCTCCCACCTGTTTACAGACCTTTTTTTCTCCTTCAAACTTTAAAATAAAAAAGGAATTAAAAAAAAAAAAAAAAAAAAAAAAAGAAAAAAAAAAGACTTCCATCGTAAAGAAAACTATTTTCAGAATGAAGATATGCTACTTCAGAGCTCTGGGATTGAACAGTGTTGTTGTATTATTCTTTTCTTTGGCCATTGCTGTGTACTATTTTTGTTGTTGTTTTCCTCCTCTTCGTCAAAGTGGCGAAAACTTTGTGATCACTATCTTGCACATGGTGGAAGATGTCTCAGGAAAGCCGGGTTTCCCGAGGAGCAACTCCACACCATTTCATGTATTTTTAAAACCCAACTCCTAGCACTGAAGATATTATTAAAAAACAAAATAAAATAAAAAAAAGACAGTGAGAAAGAAGAAAATACCTAATCTAATGTGTAGCAGTTACATATTTACCAAATAATGGACTCAAAAGAAATAGATGTTTGAAGAGTGCTTTATATATTAAAAAATCGCTTTATGTTTAAAAAAAGATCAATGTTTTTGATTGTTTTGAAAGGAAGAAAGACAATGGAATAACATACACTTCAAGTATGTTTTAAAAATTATATGAACATTGTGCTCCCTGCCTGCTTGGATCAGGAAACTTGTGCATTACTTTTTTTTTTTTTTTTTTTTTTGAAGATTAGCTTTTTAATGGTTTTATCAGATTTAAAGGGTCCTGCAAGATTGCAAATTAACAAAAGCTGGTTTTATAGAGGATCATGAACTATGCACAAACTGGGTTCAAGACTTGTTTTTTTTCTCAAGTTTTAGTAGTGTATTTAGCTGAATAACCTTTCCTCAGAGTAATTGCATCTCATTGCCATTACACGCCTCCTACATATATATTTTATATATATATACACACACACTTATATAAAATATGTATGTGTGTATGTGCGTGTTTACATACAATTTTCCATGCTGAAGTTTAGCATTGAGTTATAGAAAAACTCCTGATATTTTAAAATTGGGAATGAAAATTTCTGTTTAAGGGTTTTGGGGGGTAGGGTTTTGTTTTGGGGCTTTTTTTTTTTTTTTGGCCTTTCCTTTTGGATTAAAGATGTCTGTAACTCTGAGATTAAAAAAAAAACAATTGTGGCTTTTAATGTTTATTCTCCTCATAGAATGTGATTGTTAAAGAACATGCTCCGAAAGTTGCTTTCAAGAGTACGAAGATTCTTTGAAACTTAATAAATTGCAGTTTTTTCTTGGCTGTTCAAATAATGTGTATTTTTCTTTTATGCAGGGGATACTAAAGAAAAAAAAACATTGTTAAATCTGTTAAGGTATTTCATGGAAGAAGTTTAACTCTTTCAATGCTAATGAGAATTAAGTGTACAGCTAGGCAAATCGCTCCTGTAAGTGCAGTCACACACTTTGAATCTGTGCTTGTTGGTGACAGCATTCTCTTGAGCTTGTACCGTGAACGCTTTGCATATCGCATCCGAAAGAGTGCTGCATAAAAAGCAGTGATATTTTTTTTTTTGTTAGAATTATGTTCTTCTCATTTATTCATGTCTTTAGTAATATAGTAGATGAATTGTTAACACTTTGAATATTGTGAGGCTGGAGGCTGATGGCTCCTCTCTAGCTCTACCAATTTCTCCCCCATAGCCTCCCATTTTCTGGACCTGGATGTGTCTAGCTCTAAATTGCCAGTTCCACTAAATTTTATGAGATGGGCAAATAGCCCATAAATAAAATAGGGTAGAAACACCAAAATACTTTCCTGTTTGGCCTTTCAGGTTTTGAAATCAAGGGAGACATTTAGAGTAGCTAACGTGAGGCATAGGAGGTGAATCACAGAAGGTTCGTGGAGGGACCCAAGCTTGCTCCATCTCCCTTGTCTAAAGATGAGCTTCCGTTCTCCTCCCACCCCCATAAAACCAGTTCTTTACCTCTTAGTGGCATTGAGGCGATTCATACTGAAAGCGTGATTTACAGCCAGTCTGGCCCCAGGTCTCCAGCGGTTACGAGTTTGTACAGTAAAACTCATTCCACTAAGTCATTTGAGAAGGAAAAAAACTAACGTGAAGAACTGGCTTGCTAAGAAAGCAGTTCACAGCCCCGAACAGCTCCACCCGCACCGCGACTGTGGCCCATCCTTTCTGTCTCTAGGATTATCGGCTACTCTGCCATAAACATAAGAAAGACCTGTGGGGCGGGGGGGACCCAAGCAACTCTTGAGAGTTTGCAGGTTTGCTGGCAGGTATGATACAGTTAAAAATTAACAAATCGAGATTTGGGGGTAACTTCTGTTGTCTAATTAGCTAAAATATCCAGTCCGAAGCCTGTTCTGCTAATTTTGTTACCAATACCGCCCCAAAGTTGCCGAGCTGTTGCCATGGTTGTTTTTTACGGTGAACTGCTTCCCCTCCTGTCTCCTATTTTTTTTTTTCTCTTCCAGGTGTTTCTAATGAAACTCTTAGAAGAGAATTGCCTTCTCTTGTCTTTTCCTTCCTTGATTTTTTGTTTGGTTTGTATTTTGTTTGGGTTTTTTCCTTAGCAAAGGAGGGCTTTCGGTTTCAGCGTCCCTGGGTGTTGTTTGCCTAGACATCAAAGTCCGTTTCGGATTCGGATGTTTTGGCTAATGAGAGCTTTTGTCTTCCATAAGGTTGGCAGAGATGGCTTTTTGTAAATCAGATGCACTGTTAAAATTTAGTGTCCACCCTGGTATATTAGCAGAAATATAGCTTTTGGCCAAAATCAGTCTTTCAGTGTTTGCGTAGCTCTTTTTGTTTTCAGTGTCATACTCTTTTCTGCTTTAATGCTATCCGGTATTTCTGAAATTGTAACGATAGCTCCTGATTATAAGGACTCTCCTTATGGCTCCAGAATCTTTACAAGAAAACATTTTTAACAATTTGTGTTTTTCTGTATATTGCATTTACTGTATCCTCCATAGCACTGTCGCTGCATGGCTCCCCTGTCTTTAGGCCGAGAGAATTTCTCTTTCCTAAGTGGTCTGAAACTGTCAAACTTCTTCTTAGTTACTTGTCTAGTTTGTGGGTGGCACTGGCAGAGCAGATCATTTTGCTATTCTGCTCCAAAAATATATTATTGTTCTTGATAATTCAATATATGATTGTGTATGTGAAGGAGCATTTTAATTAAAAAATGTATATGGATATCTGTATATGTTAAGAATTATTGGAGTTGGAAGAGTCTGGAAATGGAATTAAAAAACCCTTTAGGATTTGGGTTATGGGCAGCTATAGCGTGGAGCATACCTGTGATACCAGATCAAAGATCGCCGCGGTGACCTGTAGGATCATCTCCTAACGTTGTATATGAACTGCTGCTAAATGTCTGTCGGAGTCCACGCGTTGTACAAATGACAGGTGTACTAATTGTATCGCTGTACTGATGCTGAATGTACAATCTCTGCTCAAGTCCTGCATAGCCAGCTTCAGGGAAGGGGAGTTCTGAAAAATCGAGCTCAAACGAACTCTGTATGTAAACTGTGCGGATGCCTGGCGTACCCCGCGTTCCCCGCAAACCCCCAAGGTAAACGACAGCTCCCTAAATGTCTGGAAATGTCTGTGATTCACGATGTTATCTTTAGCTGGAATTCGAAGGAGACCATGGGCCCGTCCACGGACCGCACAGACGATTTTAGCTCCCTGCAGGTCTCTTGGACTGTTTTACCCAGGTCCTTGCGTTGCTTCGAAGGCGGTAATGTACCCGTGAAACCTTAACGTCTACGGGAGCAGCCCAGCTTTTGTCCTCTCACATTCCCCCTCCTTCCCAAGGGGTCTCTTCCAGTAATACACGTGCGCTCTTGGAATTTGGGAGAGGCACCTCCAACACTCATCCACATTGTAGCTTTCCTGAGGGAGGACGGACTGCTAACGTGCCCATGTTCTAGTGGGGTCTAGGTGTCTTCCTCCAGTGGATACACCGATCTCTCAGGTTAACTATTGCTTCCTGCAAGTTGCCAGACTCCATCCTCTAACGGCCAACCCAGCCTGTGCAAAGACAGTCACGTCGACCATTTTAAAGCCCTCCTCGCGCTCCCACCGTTTTCTTCTCTCTAATGAAAATGCTTCATTAGAAATGAATACGACACTTTGCCCTGTGTGTGCCCCCCGTGTTTGTTTTTTACTGTCGGATGCATTGGAAACGAGTTGCTTGTAAATTTTCTCTGACGAAAACGTGGTCCCAGTGCAGTCATGATTTCAGGGTTATTAAAATGTTATCAAACACAATAAGCTGGAAGATTGCTTTGCTTTCAATAAATACTATTAGTAGTAAGGGTGGCTTGCCTTGAACTAGCTGGGAGGCTGCTGTCTCTTGAGGAGAAATCTCCCCCCCATCTGCTAGCTGCCCATCGTCTGTCCTGAGTTAATTAGAGAGTTCATTGTTTTAAACGTTCAGGGGAGTAGACTTGATAATATTGAAAACTGTGGCAGACTCCTCTATAATTTCTCTGTAGTTTTATCTCCTGGATCCTTTGCCCACTTGACTTATCTTAACCAATTCTTAATTTATACCAAAAAAATGTATTCAGGCAGACTAAAGACCTTTTTACGGTTGATGTTGGAGCAGATTCTCTTTCCATTTTTGCGGTAGGTTTTGGCTACAGCATTCATGGTTTACAATTATGTGTTACTGGCTGTACTCCACAGGAGCAGGAAAAATCAGATTTTTCGTTATTTTATCTGATTTCAAGTGGGACCCACTTTTTCTGCCTTTTCTTGGCACATGTCTGTCTGCTTCCCAACTCTTCTCTCCCTACAGATGACACGAAACTTCTGAGAAAGGCAGGAGATTATTACTCTGCAGGTAATGAATTGCAAGTTCTACCAGTGTGAAGTGTATAGGTTGGAATAGAAATATAATCCCTGTGCTCACGGGGAGGTTCAGCACAAGCATAAAATATCTGAAATATGTAAGAGGGGGCAGACGTTAGTCCCCACACCTAAGCAGCCCTCACCTCTCTCCTGCGATGCTCACGCGTTCAGAAGGAACAGCTTGTAGGAAGTGCGGTAACTGGCAAATAGCTCTCATTACCTTGGGATGCTTTTATTGCTGAATAGTTTCCAAAAACCGACCAGGATGGGGGGAGTTGGACTTGCCCAACGTGTCTCTGCGCAGCACCAAAGGTAGGATGCGGCAGGTGAAAAGGCAAGCTGGCGAGGAGGGCGGGGAGCCCAGGCCAGGGCTAGAAGGATGCGTACAAAGATCTAGTTGATTTGTGTCATTTCTGAAATAGCTAGAAAGTGCTCAAATTAAAACAAAAAAACCCAACAAACTGGTTTTCCCTGGTAGCTCTGGCTCAGTGATGGTTTTCTTTATAGCATCAATATGTACATGTGAGCATGTAGTAAGGTGGTTCTAAAGCTACGTCCCACTTACTGCATTAGTCTAATACCCTTTATTTCTTGCTCGTCAGCATGGTTACTACATGGTTTGGTGCTGTCTCCCTGAACTGCTTTTTAAGCTTTTGCTGCCTCTTAGTTTGTGAATTACGGGTCGCACAATAACCTGGGTGGAAGTGTAGTTGGAAGCAGTTTCAAAATCATTTCCCCGGGGTGCTTCAGCATCTTTGAAAAATACCTTTCCCTGGGGCTTTTCTGAAACACAGCTGCAAGGCGTGAAGTTGAGCACTCGGGACCAGCAAAGCGAACCAGTGACTCCGGCCCAGCGCGGGGCCTCGGACACCCTTTGGTGTTGCTTTGGAGCACAGACCATTAGAGACTAAAACTGGGGTTCATGCAGAATGAGCTTAATACTTTGGCTGCAGCAGAACATTATTTTTTCATCATTTAGTGGAGATTAAGCATAAAGCTAATCCCTCATAGCATGAAATTCAGGACACGGTGTAAGTAAGTAAGTTTTATTTGTGTCCCTAGATGGGGGGCAGGAGGGAGAGGGAAGAAAGGAAGAGAAAGGATCCAAAAATAATGGGATCCAGTACATCGGTGAGACATCACATCTTCTGGTATAGACACCTCCAAGTAAGATAGTGGTCTTAATCGCCTTAGAGTTCAAACACTGATATTTTTATATGTTTTATAGAATCCAGATACTCTAAGACATTGGAGATTTACCACTGTGGGCACCATCTCTATGAGAAGAAAGGGAAATGAAAAGCTCCACTGGGCAGAGTGGGGATT
>NW_009225515.1:53470-54459 GCF_000690835.1 Fulmarus glacialis
CCCCCCCAGCCTCGGCCGGGCTCCTGCGGCACCAGAAGCCAGTCCGCCCTTCCCAGGCTCGGCGGGGAGCGGGATGGCCACTGTGGCAGGAGAACAAACCCCACTTTTCCTCTCTTTGCCTGTCTGGACAAGCAGCCCTGTTTTATTAAGGTATGAGCGGTCAGGAGCTCAGGTTGTGCTTCCTGAAGGCTGCCTGGGTACTCGGCACGGGAAGGAAGCAGGGCACAAACTCAGGTGTTTACGGACTAGTTTGGGCTCCTAACTGGAGGCTTTTGATTTTGAAAAGCCTTTGTATCAAGCAAAGTTCTGCAGGCTTGTCCCCTGTCAGTTGAGCTGTCAATTAAAAGGCAAAGTAAATCCTCTTTGCAAATGCTTCAGGTCCTGCAGCATGCAGATCCCTGAGCTCTTGCAATCTGTTCTGTCTGGGAAAGCTGCATCAGGCCTGCACGTCCTGCAGGGTGGGCTGGTGGTTATCTGGGTGCAGGCGAGCACTGGGCGCCCCAAAGAGCTCATAGGAAGAGTCATGTTTATGCTGACCGACTGTGTGCTTTGCAAGGGTTGCAGACTAACATTTTTCTCTCATATACTGAAATTTCTTCTCAGAAAAAGCCAGACACTGCCTAAAACCCAAGCAAGTCCTCTTTTCTATGAGCAATTCTCAGTCACTTGGATAGCAATCAAGACAAGTATTCGCTGGTCTTGCCCACATACCTGCGCATCAGGTCAAAACAAAGTGCGTGATTTGGGCAGCCTGAGGAGCAGAAGCAATGCTCGTCCCCTCTGCCCCCTCCCACCTCCTGAAAAACGAAAAAAAGCCGGGGGCGCCTTAAATCGCTCCTCAAACGCTCCGGACTTCCCTGCGGTGGGAAATGGGAGAAAGCCCTTTCCTGTCACAAAATGTCCTCGGCTGTAATTCCCACTTTCCCCCACGAGATGGTGGCAGGGAATTGCTCTGAGCACGCACCGGCCGGGGGGAGCGGCCCCGGCCC